>NW_026061803.1:3030109-3333120 GCF_023897955.1 Schistocerca gregaria | reverse complement strand
CACTTCACACCCCCAAAACTAGCTTTATAAGCCTGCCATTCACACCGCCTACTAAGTACAATACTTCGCCAGTAACTGAATGCTGGTGGCTCCAAGCAATATTCAGTGGAAAACCGCGATGGATCGACATGCCTCATTTGTTTACCTTGCATGTGTGTCTTAGGAAGAGAGGCATAATCGTCTTATGAGCTACCAGATATTAAAA
Organism: Schistocerca gregaria; assembly: GCF_023897955.1. Lineage (NCBI taxonomy): Eukaryota > Metazoa > Arthropoda > Insecta > Orthoptera > Acrididae > Schistocerca > Schistocerca gregaria. Next base: position 3,332,915 of record NW_026061803.1, on the reverse strand, counting down.
ACACGATCGCAAAGACCGTGTTATTGTAACCCCGCATAAAAATCGGTCTTCGTTCTACAGACACCCAAGTATCAACAACGATATCCATGCTGAAAAGTATACCTTCCTTATAAATCGAGGTATGCTAGTGCTTCTGAATAAAGTAGTCTTCCGCACAAATACCAAGATATTGAACGTGGATAGTGATTGCGGTTTCTGTATTAACAGACCGAAAGTGTAGGTGCACATTGCTAGCGATGTAAGCCCGTAATAAAAACAACACTATCACCGAATTTAGAAAGTGATGCAGCTAAGAAACATGGTACTAGTCCAATATTTGCAACTGCTTCTTGCAGCTGCTACGTATTTGTCACACTGACAAACAGCATTTGTAGCGTCTTCTATATCGATAGTATGTAGACAGTGTAACAGAGGTTCTGCGATATATCCACGTGGCTATAGGGGAGGTTGATGGTTGATTGAGAATGATCACATACAGTGGATGGTATGTTATATGAGCAATCACTTAAAAATGCATCACTAGATGGACCTCATAAAATATGTATAAAATCCCATGACTTCTCAGGTCTTTAGTGTCAAGCTTTCAGCCAGAAATGCTGTCTGGAATTTAGTACCATTCAGCCACATATTTTGGGGGCATCCTATTGCGTTGTCTTAATGATTACAGCGTCCAGTCCCGGTAGCTGAGTGGTCAGCTCGACAGAATGTCAATCCTAAGCGACCGGGTTCGATTCCCGGCTGGACTGGAGATTTTTTCCGCTCAGGGACTAGATGTTGTGTTGTTCTAACCATCATCATTTCATCCCCCATCGACGCGCAACTCGTCGAAGTGGCGTCAAACCGAAAATGTCGTCCTAACCGCCGTCTGCTTCACGTCTGCTGTGCAGCGAGCTACGTTATTTAAGTATTAACTGTATTTTTCTTACTTGTCACTTCTTTTACCGTGTGTTTTTGCTTTTAGGAAGCTTTAATTGTCGACTGCTATTAATAGTGTTCCATAGATTTCGTGTTAGTTTTGAATACAGTCAGAGAGAGTCCCTTTAGTGAGCCATAGTGCCAGTAGTGCTAGTGTTTGTTTTCAATACAGTCCAGAGACGGGTAGTGCTATTTTCATTGTTTTCTACAAGAAGTGGCTAGCAATCACAGTTTAGTCAATAATCAGCCGCCTTTAGTGAATTAGCAGTCTAGTTAAAAGTTGATTAAGTCTCTTCAGTAAATTAATTCCTTAGGATGGATAGGATGTGTGACTGCTGTGTACGGACGCACGAGGAGCTGGCCACTCTTCGCGAACAGCTGAGCGTGTTGATGGCCGCGGTCATCCGTCTTCAGGCTGCTACCTCGGAGTGTAGCGGCAGTGGGGAGACTGGAGCGTCTCAAGGTACACCCCAGGTGTTACATGCTTCACCCACTGTCCCTGCTGTCAAGATATCTTCTCGGGTACCGGGCGCGGTTGGGCCACCCTCTCCGCAAGGGGAGTGGCGGGTTCAGTGGCGTTCGCGGCGCACGAGGCGGAGGGTCAATGTGGAGGCTGGCCGTGTGGCATCACCCGCTCTGTCTGTGAGTGGACATGTGGCTGCTCCTTCAGCAAGGTCCGAGCAGGCACACGGGGGGAGGGGTTTATTAGTTATTGGGAGCTCCAACGTTAGGGGGGGGGTGATGGAGCCCCTTAGGAAAATAGCGGAAAGGTCGGGGAAGAAGACCAGTGTTCACTCTGTCTGCTTGCCGGGGGGTCTCATCCGAGATGTGAAGGAGGCCCTACCGGCGGCGATAGAGAGCACTGGGTGCACCTGACTGCAAATTGTTGCTCATGTCGGCACGAATGACTCCTGCCGTCTGGGTTGAGAGGTCATCCTCAGTTCGTACAGGCGGTTGGCGGAATTGGTGAAGGCGGAAAGCCTCGCTCGCGGGGTGGAATCTGAGCTAACTATTTGTAGTATCGTTCCCAGAACCGATCGCGGTCCTCTGGTTTGGAGCCGAGTGGAAGGCTTAAACCAGAGGCTCAGACGATTCTGCGGAGAGCTGGGGTGCAAGTTTCTTGACCTCCGCTATCGGATGCAGAAATGTAGGGTCCCCCTGAATAGGTCAGGCCTGCACTACAGGCCGGAAGCGGCTACAATGGTAGCGGAGTACGTGTGGAGTGCACATGGGGGTTTTTAGGTTAGAGAATTCCCTCCCTAGGCCCGACAAGACGCCTCCTGAGACGCGGCAAGGTAGGAGTAGGCAAAATGCAACAGGGAATAACAATATTAATGTGCTAATAGTAAACTGCAAGAGCGTCTATAGAAAGGTCCCAGAAATGCTCTCATTAATAAACGGTCACAGCGCCCATATAGTACTAGGGACAGAAAGTTGGCTGAAACCAGACGTAAACAGTAATGAAATCCTAAACTCAGATTGGAATGTATACCGCAGAGACAGGCTGGACAGTGAACGGGGAGGCGTGTTTATAGCGATAAGAAGTGCAATAGTATCGAAGGAAATTGACGGAGATCCGAATTGTCAAATGATTTGGGTGAGGGTCAAGGATAAAGCAGGCTCAGACATCGTAATTGGATGTCTCTATAGGACCCCGGGCTCAGCACATGAAGAATAATTTGGAAAACATTTCGAGTACATTTCCCCACCATGTTAGAGTTCTGGGTGGAGATTTTAATTTGCCGGATACAGACTGGGTGACTCAAACGTTCATAACGCGTGGCAGGGACAAAGAATCCAGTGAAATTTTTTTAAGTGCTTTATCTGAAAACTACCTTGAGCAGTTAAACAGAGAACCGACTCGTGGCGATAACATATTAGACCTTCTGGTGACAAACAGACCCGAACTATTTGAATCAGTTAATGCAGAACAGGGAATCAGCGATCATAAAGCGGTTACTGCATCGATGATTTCAGCCGTAAATAGAAATATTAAAAAAAGGTAGGAAGATTTTTCTGTTTAGCAAAAGTGACGAAACGCAGATTACAAAGTACCTGATGGCTCAACATAAAAGTTTTGTCTCAAATACAGATAGTGTTGAGAATCAGTAGACAAAGTTGAAAACCATCGTACACTATGCGTTAGATGAGTATGTGCCAAGCAAGATCGTAAGCGATGGAAAAGAGCCATCGTGGTACAACAACCGAGTTAGAAAACTGCTGCGGAAGCAAAGGGAACTTCACAGCAAACATAAACATAGCCAAAGCCTTCCAGACAAACAAAAATTACGCGAAGCGAAAGGTAGTGTGAGGAGGGCTATGCGAGAGGCGTTCAATGAATTCGAAAGTAAAGTTCTATGTACTGACTTGGCAGAAATCCTAAGAAATGTTGGTCCTATGTCAAAGCGGTAGGTGGATCAAAACAAAATGTCCACTCTGTGATCAAAATGGTACTGAAACAGAGGATGACAGACTAAAGGCCGAAATACTAAATGTCTTCTTCCAAAGCTGTTTCACAGAGGAAGACTGCACTGTACTTCCTTCTCTAGATTGTCGCACAGTTGACAAAATGGTAGATATCGAAATAGACGACAGAGGGATAGAGAAACAATTAAAATTGCTCAAAAGGGGAAAGGCCGCTGGACCTGATGGGATACCAGTTTGATTTTACACAGAGTACGCGAAGGAACTTGCCCCCCTTCTTGCAGCAGTGTACCGTAGGTCTCTAGAAGAGCGAAGCGTTCCAAAGGATTGGAAAAGGGCACAGGTCCTCCCCGTTTTCAAGAAGGGACATCGAACAGATGTGTAGAACTATAGACCTATATCTCTAACGTCGATCAGTTGTAGAATATTGAAACACGTATTATGTTCGAGTACAATGTATTTTCTGGAGACTAGAAATCTACTCTGTGGGAATCAGCAATGGTTTCGAAAAAGACGGTCGTTTGAAACCCAGCTCGCGCTATTCGTCCACGAGACTCAGAGGGCCACAGACACTGGTTCACAGGTAGATGCCCTGTTTCTTGACTTCTGCAAGGCGTTTGACACAGTTCCCCACAGTCGTTTAACGAACAAAGTAAGAGCATACGGACTATCAGACCAATTGTGTGATTGGATTGAGGAGTTCCTAGATAACAGAACGCAACATGTCATTCTCAATGGAGAGAAGTGTTCCGAAGTAAGAGTGATTTCAGGTGTGCCGCTGGGGAGTGTCATAGGACCGTTGCTTTTCACAATAAATGACCTGGTGGATGACATCGGAAGTTCACTGAGGCTTTTTGCAGGTGATACTGTGGTGTATCGAGAGGTTGCAACAATGGAAAATTGTACTGAAATGCAGGAGGATCTGCAGCGAATTGACGCATGGTGCAAGGAATGGCAATTGAATCTCAATGTAGACAAGTGTAATGTGCTGCGAATACATAGAAAGATAGATCCCTTATTTATCTACAAAATAGGTCAGCAACTGGAAGCAGTTAATTGCATAAATTATCTGGGAGTACGCATTAGGAGTGATTTAAAATGGAATGATCATATAAAGTTGATCGTCGGTAAAGCAGATGCCAGACCGAGATACGTTGGAAGAATCCCAAGGAAATGCAATCCGAAAAAAAAGGAAGTAGGCTGCAGTACGCTTCTTCGCCCACTGCTTGAATACTGCTCAGCAGTGTGGGATCCGCACCAGATAGGTTTGATAGAAGAGACAGAGAAGATCCAACGGAGAGCAGCGCGCTTCGTTACAGGATCATTTAGTAATCGCGAAAGCGTTACGGGATGATAGATAAACTCCAGTGGAAGACTCTGCAGGAGAGACGCTCAGTAGCTCGGTACGGGATTTTGTTAAAGTTTCGAGAACATACCTTCACCGAAGTGTCAAGCAGTATATTGCTCCCTCCTACGTATATCTCGCGAAGAGACCATGAGGATAAAATCGGAGAGATTAGAACCCCCACAGAAGCATACCGACAATACATCTTTCTACGAACAATACGAGACTGGAATAGAAGGGAGAACCGATAGAGGTACTCAGGGTACCCTCCTCCACACACCGTCAGGTGGCTTGCGGAGTATGAATGTAGATGTAGAAAGACTTGCACCCGGCGAACACTCTACCCGACGGGAGGCCACAGTGACACGAGATTCACATTTTCATGATTACGGCCACTGGTAGATTATATTCACGGCACTCTCCTATCTCAAAACTAGTTACCTCTTTCGATCCTGTCTGCTAAGGACCCTGTACAGCAAAACTCCATCGTGATTTTAATCAGTCCCTCTGCACCTTGTAACTCTCCCTCGGTCTCTGCCACGATCTCACTGCAGCCTTGTCCATGTGGTCATCACAGTTTGAGTCGTAACTGAGCCGAAGTTGGAGAGACAAACAAGGAGAGCTGAGTTAATGCAACGGGACCATCTTTTTACCGTGTGGTGGAAATGGGAACATTTTGTCGTAGCTCTGCTAACCGGGTGCAATGTGTAAAGCCAGTGCCAAACAAAGCTTTCTCCTGCGACACAAGCTAGTAGGAAAGACAGTACCAGCAGTTACAGTAGTGTTTATGAGGAAAGTTAGGTAGACTCCACATAATATGTGAACTAGAAGATGGACAATGATTTTGCTACAGCTTTGAGGGATGTTTTCAAACTACAAATGGTTCAAATGGCTCTGAGCACTATGTGACTTAACTTCTGAGCTCATCAGTCGCCTAGAACTTAGGTTAGTTAGGTTTAATTAGTTTTAAGGACATCACACACACATCCATGCCCGAGACAGGATTCTAACTTGCGACGGTAGCGGTCTCTCGGCTCCAGACTGTAGCGCCTAGAACCGCACGGCCACTCCGGCCGCCAGCGGCGGACTTAGCGCACAGCATCCCTCAGGGTGCATTTCTATCTGTCACGAAAACATTATCTTATCTTCGTTATTTTGTACCATCCAATAGAAAGAAACTATGAGCTATAAAAACTTCACTCTCACCCAATAGAGAATTTGATAAGGTGTTACTGTGTTCCTCTCTTCCGTTATGTCAAAAACAGGTACCGTCTGTGTGCTATGTGGAGATCCTACTGAAAATATACAGGTACTGCTTGACTGGAGCAGGTAACCAGTGATCGAAGTCGCTTCAGGACCTGCACTGTAGGACCACCATATCCCACAGACTATCAATTAAAATAGAGTGTCATTGGGCCTTTGTTTGATATGTTGCTTTCCGCTGTAACACATCGAAGTAGTATATGTCTGCAGCTTTGTACACCGCCATACCTTTTTTTTTTTTTTTTATCCACCATGACTTCAAGGTCTGTGTCAGGTGTTAAACCGACATAAACACATTTCGATCCATTGGCTCTCACAGAAAGCTGGACATTGCATGGTGTAAACTATGATGCTGTTCTCACAGCACACAGGATGGTTGAAATAAGAGAGAGGCGGTGTTTCTTACTGACAAAAATGTGGAAAACATCACAACATGTGGAAACTGGAAGAGTTTGCGGCATTGTGGAGCGTTTCCAAACAGCTATACAGAGGTGATGACCTGTACATTTAATCTCATCTTCAATAGTGATGGGGGTAGCAGACGTCTTGGTGTTCCATTATGATTGAAACAGATATCACGTACATAGCTGCAATATAAGGAAGCAGTGCTGGTCATCCCTGGAACGTGTTGCTCTGATAAAGACTCTCTCCCCCTCAAACAGGTGGAGTCGGTCAATCATTATGTGGTAATCAACCATGTACCAGTAGATGGAAAAGATGCCACCGATGCACTGTAATAAGCACCACAGTTGATGGTGCTATCAATTTCAGCAATATTATCAGTTTTTCCATAATGTCAACGCTGACCAGTGACATGATAGCATGTTTCCCAGGTTCTACATCATCACTAAACTGCCCCCCTCTACTTTGCGAGTACGATTGCGAATGTAGATAGATGACTGGTGCATATGTACAAGAATTATCGATGAATGGATGTACTGCACAAAGTAGACCAGACAGCATCTCTACTTATGAAGTTAGGTTATCTACATATTGCTAGCAGTTTGATCATACTGCGTAATTTAGTATTACGATTGCCCATCTTTCCCTGCGTGGATGTGGGTCACAGACTATTCTTGCATTGATTAGATAAAGTTGGATATTGAAAGGTCTCCTTGCACTGTCTTTGACCAACCCTCCCTAAAAACTGTCTCCTATTTCATTTTCAACTGACTAGAAGTAGGAGGTTATTATACCCATTAAACCCCAGGTCTCGTGAAGGAACAGAGAGAGCTGAATCCGTAACAGGTGTTCAGGGAGACTATTCTACACCAATCGTACTCACAGCGCATCTCCAGATGCAGACATGTGGAAGAGGTTAGCACCCCTTATCGGCGTATGGTAGATATGAAAGTGTTGTGATGATATAACAGATGATCGTAAAGAAGAAATTTGTGCATGATTGAGCTCCAGACGAATGTAGTTTAGAACTGGTAGCACAGTAGATTCATATAAAATATTCCAAATTATTGGTCCTGTGTTTTGCGCCCATACAAGTAAGGTATCAGAAAGAGAGAAATGATCGTGGAACATAAACACATTCCAAGGGCTACATGGTCCTGCATTAAACACGCTATAATGCTAGAGCTTTGCTGCTTGTGACTTCTGAGTCGTGTGGAATACAACGCTGTTAATATTCCAGTGTAATAAAGCGCATGATATACATTCTTCCTGTGACTTTCTTTATGGTGAACTATGGTGACGCACTGTAAGGTGATAAAACTACTACCTATCACGCCAAAGAAGGCATTAATTCTTAGTAAAACAAACACTCCAACTTTGTAAACACCTGGTGTCATACACCTCTGTAAAAGTATGAAGGCCAATTACAGTTCAGAAATTGTGATCTTTTCACAACAGTCCCATAAAATGGTCGTCAGCAGGCAAAAATGCATACGAAGGAACAGCGACAGCTTACAAGGAAATAAGCACTACAGGCAGTGCCAGAGAATGTGTAACAGTCCTACAGTTTACCATAGCCCCTTGTAACCTTCCTCTTGCACACAGATGTCATGGTTCGATTTTAGGTTGTATTGCTCATGTGCACGATAATATTGCCATCTCCGCTATTAAGGTGTCTTTATGTAGCGCCATTCTACCACCCTCCTCCAGAATATGCAGTCCTATTGATTTCGCTAGCTTCATATCTCATGGCATTCTTCTCTAATTTTGTATATTTAGTTTTTCGTGATTTTACATATTTTATCGCATTTCCCTCAATTTCAACGTATTTCACATCAGTATCTCGTGATGAAATCGGTAAAATTCGAGAAAAACCTCGTATAATGCGTTATTCAATTTTTCGGCAAAGTTTCCCATAGGTGTGGTCGTATTGCTGACATCCCATGTACTGTCTGATATTCTACAAGAATATTGAGTTTATTGTACACCAAACTATTAAAAATCCCAAGACTTGCCCTTTCCCTTATGGTCCACATGCATGAATTTTGGATAGGCCGATCATTAAAAATATAGTAGCAGTCGATTAGTACCTGTATGAGACTCCACTACGTCCATCATCTGCGCCAGCCGTTGAAAAACAATTCCGTTTGCTGATATGATCCATGAGAGAGGCTGTCTGCAGACTCATGTAGTGCAGCTCCTGTGGCTTTAGATATTGACTTGTGTTGTGCAACAAATCGCCTCCTTTGCTTTTTCTAATGTTTAGAATTAGCATTCAGTGTAATAGATAGTCTGAACACAAATCAAATGTGCTAATCAGACCCCTACTGCAAGTATCGAGTCTCAACATCTGCATCTCTTGTATATGCCCTGTGACACCGTTTGACGCTGATCCAAATCATCAACCTCCCTTCACTGGATATTTGTCTGCCGGCATTTACTTCTCACCATTCATAACTTGTAGACTGACCTTAAACCCCTGTCTTCCCTTCATCCTCTGTTAGGACACGACAACACTTAAATTCGTGCTGCTAAAGATCATACAACGTTCGATATAATTTATATTACCAATATTTGTGCAAGACATTTCCAGGGGCAGATTTGGACTCTGGCCACAATCTATTGGTTATGAAATGAAGATCAAAGCTGAAGAAATAGCAAAAAGGAGGGAATTTAAGGACATAAGACATGGATAAACTGAAAGAACCAGAGGTTGTACAGAGTTTCAGGGAGAGCATAACAGAACAATTGACAGGAATGGGGGAATGAAATACAGTAGAAGAAGAATGGGTAGCTTTGAGGAATGAAATAGTCAAGGCAGCAGAGGATCAAGTAGGTAAAAACACGAGGGCTAGTAGAAATCCTTGGGCAACAGAAGAAATACTCAATTTAACTGATGAAAGGAGAAAATATAAAAATGCAATAAATGAAGCAGGCAAAAAGGAATACAAACGTCTCAAAAATGAGATCGACAGTAAGTGGAAAATGACTAAGCAGGGATGGCTAGACGATAAATGTAAGGATATAGAGGCTTATCTCACTAGGGGTATGATAGATACTGCCTACAGGAAGATTAAAGAGACCTTTGGAGAAAGGAGAACCAATTGCATGGATATCAAGAGCTCAGATGGAAACCCAGTTCTAAGCATAGAAGGGAAAGCATAAAGGTGGAAGGAGTATATAGAGGGTCTATACAAGGACAATGTACTTGAGGATAATATTATCGAAATCGAAGAGGATGTAGGAGAAGGTGAAATAGGAGATATGATACTGCATGTAGAGCTTGACAGAGCACTGAAAGACCTGAGTCGAAACAAGGCCCCGGGAGTAGACAAGATTCCATTAGAACTACTGACAGCCTTGTGAGAGTCAGTTCTGACAAAATTCTACCATTTGGTATGAGACAGGCGAAATACCCTCATACTTCAAGAAGAATATAATAATTCCAATCACAAAGAAAGCAGGCGTGGACAGATGTGAAAGTCACAGCTGTAAAATACTAACGCGCATTCTTTACAGACGAATGGATAAAACTTATAGAAGCCGACCTCGGGGAAGATCACCTTGGATTCCATAGTAATGTTGGAACACGTGAGGCAATACCTACCCTACGACGTATCTTAGAAGAAAGATTAAGGAAAGGCAAATCTACGATTCTAGCATTTGTAGACTAATCTGTACAGACTAATCTGTACAGAAAGCAGATGGCAGTTATAAGAGTCGGGGGGTATGAAAGGGATGCAGTGGTTGGGAAGGGAGTGAGACAAGTTTGTAGCCTGTCCCCGTTGTTATTCAATCTATATATTGAGCAAGCAATGAAGGAAACAAAAGAAAAGTTCGGAGTAGGTATTAAAATCCATGGAGAAGAAATAAAAACTCTGACAGAATTACAATGTCATCGGCGAACGTCAGAGACAGCAAAGGACTTGGAATAGCAGTTGAACAAAATGGACAGTGTCTTGAAAGGAGGGTATAAGATGAACATCAACAAAAGCAAAACGAGGGTGATGCTGAGGGATTTTGATTAGGAAATGACACACTTAAAGTTGTAAAGGAGTTTTGCTATTTGGGGAGCAAAATAACTGATGATGGCCGAAGTAGAGAGGATATAAAATATAGAATGGCAATGGCAAGGAAAGCGTTTGTGAAGAAGAAAATTTTGTTAACATCGAGTATAGATTTAAATGTCAGGAAGTGGTTTCTGAAAATATTTGTATTGGAGTGTAGCCATGTATGGAAGTGAAACATGGACGATAAATAGCTTAGACAAGAAGAGAATAGAAGCTTTCGAAATGTGGTTCTACAGAAGAGTGCTGAAGATTAGATGGGTAGATCACATACTTAATGAGGAGGTATTGAATAGAATTGGGGAGAAGAGGAGCTTGTGGCACAACTTGACTAGAAGAAGGGATCGGTTGGTAGGACATGTTCTGAGACACCGAGGGATCACCAATTTAGTATCGGAGGGCAGCTTTGAGGGTAAAAAACGGCGAGGGAGACCAAGAGATGAATACACTAAGCAGATTCAGAAGGATGTAGGTTGCAGTAGGTACTGGCAGATGATGAAGCTTGCACAGGATAGAGTAGCATGGAGAGCTGCATCAGACCAGTCTCAGGACTGAAGACCAAAACAACAACCAATATTGTCTAGATTCTCCAGTAATAATAAACATGCAAGGTGTACGATTGCTCCTATCACACCTCCTTTTATACTCTAAAAATCCACAGTGATTGCACATGATCACCCCAATCAAACTATTTTGTGAGCTGGATGTCCATTGTACTAATGCACCAATACCCCCAAGGAGGATGAAGCATTTTATGTGTTAAACTGTACCCAGTTATAAGGGGGATATTTCCAGAGTCGGTGTCCAATGTTATGAGATTAGGGCTGCAAGTGTAATATTTAATTCTAATTACAGCGATAAATAAATTTTGCTGGTTTCCTAGGACGACGCGGTTTCGAATGTGAGGCGTGTGCCAGAGGAGGCATGTGGCCAGAAGAAATGGGCTTTTCTGGCAATCGGTGGTTACAACGAAAAGTTCCAGTAGGCTAGCTAGTCTGTTATTGCACACAGCTACAGGAGTAAGTCCCAGCCACAGTGCCCTTTCGATAGCTAAACAGCAAACTAATACACAGTGTGCATTGGGCTGTCTCTGTGATCGCATGTGTTGCATGTATTCCCCTTGGAAAATTGAGTCATTCACTATCGATAACTGCCAAGTGTTGGCAATGAACGTGTTGATAACATCCTAATTCCTACCACTCCAATCACTTCCAGACCCCCACCACGTCAGGGTGGTGCACTCTGGCGGACACACGCGTCCACCAAACTGGCTACGGCCGTCCGACCTCTGAGCGTTGGCGCTGGTTGCTCATGAGGAGATTGGCGAGTGACGTGTGGACACTGGGCATGTGCATTCAGGATGTATTTCAGCGATATCCAACATCTGGCCATGACAACTACTGCTACGGCCTGGATTGTGGTATCTTTGTCCTATCCCCTAACACATCCTTTCTCCTCCTCCTCCTCCTTCCGAATGTAGTGGAGAGAACCAATTTAGGAATTCTACAAAGGTTTAAAAATCCCATCGCAATATCCAATCCCCGTTTAATCAATTTATTGTTGTTGCTTTATTGCGAGCACACATACCAGTCCGAAATCTCCACAGATTTTCTATGGACACAGCATGCAGCTGAGCTGAAATTTGAAATTTTCAGCTACCTCCAGCTTAATGGACTTTCTATAAATGACTTAACTGTATCAGTATACACCAATAGGAGGCAACGGGAAAAAATAACAGTAGGATTCGGAAATTGGGAAGCTGTAGGATCGAATCCCATCAAATATTCTAATCCTAGTAATCCACCAATAGAAAGCAACGGAAAACTGTCCCACACGAAGGGCATCGATTTAATTAATTAGACAATCAATCTGATGGAGATATTACCTCACTCTAAGAAATGCACAGGTGGGGTTTACTAGGTAAATGCTGCTTTGTGTGTGATTCGATCCGACCATGGCCAATGGTGCATGCAGTCCTAGCAGGGTTACACTACAGGACATGACCGGTTGTGAGGAGGGGGGGTGGAGGGAGAGAGAGGGGGATAGGGGAAAGAGAGAGAGAGCATGTGCTTGAACAGGAATTTCTCAGCAATCAAATAATAAAGGACAGCCACCATCAGAAGCTCTTTTGTTTGGGGATTACTGCAACGTCTGTTCTCATAGTGGCCAGTCATGGACCTGAGCAGGGGTAGCGTGGCCTCCACATATAGTAATACGTGGAATGACAAGCCCAGTGAAGTGTTTGGGCGTGTGGGCTAAAAAAAAATTTCGAAGTTGTTTAATATTCCAAGTATCTTCTCACCCTCAAAGAATTTGTAGGGAATGGAATTTTGTCTATTTAAATATTTAAAGTAAATAAATGAACTATATGATATACACTGTCTTGTATCCCTTAAATTGTTTAAATAAAGAATCTTTCACACATTGTCTTGTGTATGAGAAACTTTTTAACCCTTTATTTGGCAAATGGTGAAAATAAAAAAAAATTAAGTGCTTATATCTATTTATTATACTTAAAGAAATACAATTCAGTCAGTTTTAGAAATTTTTGACAAAAATTATGAAAATTATGAAACGTTGCTTACAAGCAACATTGCCAGCAGTAGATCACACTTATACATATTATAGGAAAAAGGAGTTTGCCGATAACCTCAAGCAAAATGTTTGCCGTACGTGAATAATTTAATTTATAAACACATTTATGCATTCCTGCTGTGTAATAGAACTGTTTCATTTTCCCTTCTTGTTCTTCTTGCAAAGGAATATTTGGAAACAGTTCCTCTTTGCATCGAAGTACAATACTAGATTGCAATTGGAACACATGACTGTAGAATATTCAGACGGACAATAACGACAACGACCTTTGGGACCGTATACAGGCCAATGCTCCATATTATCAAATCGGACATCTTGTGTAACAGTCAGAGCTGTTGCCTTCCTCCTCTTCTTTTATGGTGGTGGTTTGTCTGTTGAAGGTCTTCCTACTTTACTTTTACCTGAAAATATCAAACCATTGGCAGTATCTGCCCTAAATGACTTTGATGAGGTCTTCTTGTCCAGAGATTCTCTTCGAAAAATGCAGGCAAGCATTTAAAACACTTAGATCTAGAATAAATCCAAACCATCTCATGTACCATCGCCTAGTTTTCATTGGTACTCTGTAGAGCTCTATCAGCATACCAGCAAGATCAACTCCTCCCATGTGCTTGTTGTACTGACGTACATTACTGGGACAGGGCACATCAATTCTTTTTTGATTGCTGTCCCATCGTTTTCCTGTTGAGAGTGGTTGGACACCAAAAAACGAGCTTGCAAGTGCCACGATTTTATAGCCTGCCCACCTTACTAAAATGAGGTCTGAGTGACTGTCCTTCCTGTAGTCATAGCTGACTCGTCATTCAGTAACCGCTTCTCGTCATGTAGAGGACAGTTCTTTATTCAGTTCTTCCTTATGGTGCCCATGGACTCAATGTTTTGATGTTTTTTAAGTATGTTTTAAGTTCAAGGCTGCAAAATAAATTGTCAAAATAAAAGTATTCCAATTCCATTATTTTCACGTCATCAGCAAGATCAGTTATCATCCCCTTGCCAGTATAGGGAAGAAAATCATAGACAACTCTAGACACACCAGCACGAACAAAAATCTTAAAACGCCACTTGTGTGGCTTATTTGAATATATTGGCGCAAATTACCTGCTCTTGTATCTTTATATGCAACCATCTTCTCATCTGTAGAAAGTGCGGACTCTTGTTTCTGCTCACGGCAGTTCTATACAATTGACTCAAGAACAGGTCTTATTTTCAAAAGTCTTTCAGTACAGTTCACAGCATTCTCATTGCTCCTAAAATGCAGGTATCGGCGGAGTTTCTGAAAGCGCTTCAAACTGAAAATGCTGGTGAATTTTTCACAGTTCATTGACTGAGACCAATAGTCAGTCTACTAAGACATAGAAACAAGACCCATGTACATCAGAACACCGAAAAATTGTTCTGTTTAATTTATATTGCTGTTTACTGACGTGTAGTTCGTTGGTCAGAGTTTAAGTTCGTTTCATGCACAATTTTGTCAATTAGTTCTGAATCAAGGAATCTTCTGAAATAACCCAGTGGTGTATTGCCTTCATCAGAAAACACAGGAGAGAGACTTTCTGCCCTAGCAGTTGTATCTTCCTTTACCCACATGTAAGTGACTGCTTTTGTAATTTACTTTTTCACTTGACTGCCACTTGCACTAGAAGGATTCACTGCAGAAGGTCCTTGCACATGTTCAGCTTCTGAGATTTCACTTCCTAAATCAGAATCAGTGTCTGGTATAACTTGGTTATGGAACTGAGATTGACGCTCTGGAATCACTACAGCCTGCCAAAGCTTCGAGTTCAGTGTCATCAGATTCACTTAGATCAGACAAAGCCGGGTTTTCTAGTGGAACTACTATTCCTCTCGCTTTTTCGATTCCATAAAGTATTCTGGGATCCATTGCTAAAAAGCCCCTAAAAATAAAAATATCTTCTCTGTCACACCGTAAACATGTGTAATATACTAATGGCACATGTCCCAACTATAGGCAATGTTGCTCACAGGCAACATAAAAGTTTTATACTACTTACGTATTTCCAAACAAAGATTGAAATATTTCTGCTGTAAACTTACCTCTGGGTATATCTTGCCAGTAATCTTAGCAGTTTTTCTTCAATCTATTTAAATCCACTCTTTTAGAACCAAAATAAGACACCTCTGTTGCTCACACGAGGAGATCTCTGTAACACCACTGCACAAACTGCTATCTCGTGTGGAAAACCTTAAGCTATTACAAAAACTGGCGTTGGCAGTGTATAAAGGAATGTTGCCTGGAGGCAGTAATGCCAGTAAAATGCACTGGGAAGAGTTTGTTGTCCCATAAGGCCAAGGTAAATGTGATGTTGCTTGAAAGCAACACTGCCAAATAAAGGGTTAAACAATATTCCATACACTGCAATCAATTTTCCACCTGCTAGCCAATCAATTGGGTCTTTTTCCAGACAAATTCCTGGAGGGGGAGGGGAGGGGAGGGGAACTGCTGGGGGTGTCCCAGATAGGGAGGGGTTAATTAATTGGTCGATTTAATTAATTAGTCAAATGGGTCCATATCATAAGTGTGCTTGTATTGCGAGACAATTTCCAGAGGGGTGGTGGAGAAGGAGGAGAAGTGGGGAGAAGGAGAGGGAAGGGAGGAGTGTGGAGGGTTTCTTGGAATGACGGATTATCCTCAGATGGTCATAATCCACTTAGCATAATAGTAAGTTAAGGACTCGTCAATCAAAAGAGAACAATAGGTTTTCCAATGAATATATGCTTGCTCCTGATGTAGGCAACCTGCGCTAACAAAATGTGCTGATCCTTTCCTTACCCAACTACTCCTGTTCACAGACAAATGTGAGTTCACTGGGGAGGGACTGTGTTCTGAATTCGCTAAACAGCCATGTCTGGCAGCCAAAAACCCTCATGCTAAGCACATTCCGAGGCTTCGGTGCCTGTTGGATATTTGTTTGTTGGCAGGCATTCCAGACTGTCGTGTAACTGGGCCGTACCTCCTTCCACTCTAACTGGTCTTGCATATCTTATGTTTCTACAAAAGATATTGGGGCCGTTCTTGAAAGCTGTGCCTCTGATTGCCCAGCAGGAAATGTGGTTTCAGCATGATGATGCTCCAACTCGCTTGTATCGTGCAGTTCGCAGACATCTGAACAAACGATATGGTGACAGATGGACAGGGCGAGGAGTCTTAACACAAACAAATGTGCTTAAGTGATAAACAGGTGTTCCGTTATGTTTCATTTCGAATTGTTTTGTATTGCCTTATGCGTAATTTAATCCCTCAAACAGAAGTGGATGAGTTAAAAATCTAAGTTGAAACCATTGTAGAACTGAAACGGTACATTCCTGGGCATGGGTTTGTACTCAAAATAATCTTTCCTGTCTCCCTTCTACAAGTCCTAGAAGTTTGTCCGAACACCTGGCATTCAGATTTTTAGTTCGACAATCGATCGTTTATATGCTTGGACAGCGTTTTGTGTTTGTTCTTAGTTTTGACAATTATTAGCGAAAAGTGTTTTACCGTGGAACACACTTCAGACTTTCACACTTTAATAGACCTTTACTCCATTTTGTTATTCTATTTTGAAATGACAGCATTCACTTTAGGAGTGGTGCACTTTCTTTCTGAAATTACAATTACTCCGGAAAAGTAAGATTTTTGACAAATGAGAGACTGTTCCAAGATACAACATGGTCATGTACCTAGGTACAAATATCAGTTCAAATCGTTGCAATCGAGAAGAAATTTTGTCAGTAGTGTATTTCTCTATGAGAAATGTCTTACGTTATTACTCTACTACACAAGAATAATCAGCAAGCGAAATCAATCGTTTTATCAAAAACCAGTTAGAAGTTAACAACGATCTGAAATAGAAGCTGTTGCAGCTATCACAAATTTCCCTTTTCGAGACTGGTAACTTCGTTAATACATTACATAAACATACTTCTTTTGCAAATCTCATATACTCCATGGTGCAAGGTCTTCCGTTTGAAGGTACGAGATGGTTTGTGACTCACGAACTATAACTTATTCATCCACACGTTATGTAACTAGTCAAAATTTAACAATATTTTATTCACCACAAAATTCTTTAACCATAGAACAGACAGTATCCTCAAATATCTTTAATATATTACACAACACTAAATATGTAGAACTCGTTATATTTGCAAACCCTGCAGAAAACAAAACCTCAGGCCCCACAACAGCAGCAGTCGAAAATATCAGGAACTACTTACCGCGTCCTCTAGTACGCGTTGCTTCATATAGTTCTAAAATCGGTGACTAACTGAAACACCGACCAAGAAAGAAGATGTGTTTGTAGGTACACTATCCTATGCCCCCCCCCCCCCCCCTATTCTCATATTGTCATAAATGGAGCACCAGAAACCGATATTGCTTACATACAGTTGTAGTCAGTTTCGTATTCTAGGATCCCAGTCACATTTCTTTAGAATAGTAAATAGCGTTTGCAGGAGCTCTTTATTTTAGTCTCTGAAAGTACCGGTTCACATGCGATTAACTTTAATCTTCAGCATATACTCGAGAAATGAAGATCAAGTACTTTCAACTAAATTCTGTCCTTCATACAATAAAGCAGCCGCCACAGTGGTATGTAATCAGTCCCCGTGGTCTCACTTCACCCCAATAGACCCCGTCAGACCTTTTTCGTTTTCGATTATAGTGCTTTGCGAAACTCCGGGCCAAAGTAACTTTCACATGTTGTGTCACTGTCAAGCAAAATAGAAATAATTGCTGCTGCATGGTACAGATGGTAACAAAGAAACATGCAATGATACGAACATAACTGACGTTTTTGTTCAAAGACAGTAGTCACATTGCAAAAGGCGGAACGTGTTCTCCATAAAGCATGTGATCACCAAACACAGCTGTGCGTGCTCTGTAACCAGCTCCCAAGCTGGGCACGAGGTTGGTAAGGAAATGTGGTAGAGCGTTCCATTCCTCAACAAGTTTGACTGAGAACTCTGGATGGTCGCTGGACTATGTAGGTGAGCTGCGGTATGCATCCCCAATGCATAACTACGTGGCCCACGGGGTTTAAGTTTGCCGAACATGCACTCATTCAAAGACCTCCTACACCAGTGCTTTCGATGCGATCACGCATTGTCGTCCTTAAAAGTACAGTGATGGTCGCATACAGCCTGAAAAGATACGCATGGGAAACGAATGCAGTGTCACAATGCCGCTGACCTGCGAGTGTACCATGATCAATTTGCCCAACCAACGGTATGCCTCTCCAAAACATAACACGTGAGCGCATCGGAACGATTATATGGAGAATTCTCGTCGTACCCTCATATGGCCAGAAGTGGGAGCACGTAATGCACCCAGGAACGTCGCCGAATTTCAAGATCACTTACTGCCCTCCAGTTTTTGAGGGGCAAGACGACCCGCAAATAATAACTATAACCTCTTCTATTCGTAAGCTGTTCATCGCAAGGAGACGGTATTTTCGTTGTGCACAGCGGCCAAAATGAACGATCAGTTACTTAACACAATTCGCTCGTCTTGTATGATTATAGAGATCGTTTATTTATTGGCGAGAGATAGTGATTTCGATTTTCCCTTGGTTTGTATTGTTTCAAGATACAGAGATCACAGCTTCCGCAGCAAAAGGAGGAAAAAAGGTCATGCGGACATATGGCCAGAAATGCGTTCCCAGTGAGGTAGGCCATTTTGATGGCGAAGGTAAAAAGAGATCATTATCAGAGAAGGTATCAATGACACTTGAGAGCGCACCAGACGAATGGGAATGTTCTGCCTCTATCAGTGTTCCAGCTGCACACTCTAGGGGGCGCAATGTTATCCACGAGGGCGGTGCACTCGCACTTTGTTATCAGGGGCAACGGCCGTGCACCGCAAAGTTATGTGTAGACTATGAACGTAACTATACAGCCGATTTTGGTAGGCTTTACGTTAGTCAAATATTCGAATCAGTTACATTTTCTGAAAATTTGAAGCAAACCATGTTAATAAGCCAGTATCTTTCACTAATACCTCATTTATCGCTTTTGCCAGCCGTTGTGGCCGATCGTTTCTAGGCGCTTCAGTCCGGAACCGCGCTGCTGCTATGGTCGCAGGTTCGAATCCTGTCTCGGGCATGGATGTGTGTGCTGTCCTTAGAACTACTTAAACCTAACTACCCTTGGTCTAGGGGACTGATGACCTCAGATGTTAAGTCCCATAGTACTCAGAGCCATTTGAACCATTTATCACTATCTCTGTTGGTGTCTCGTTGTTTACATTGACAATAATTCATTAAGATCATAAGAAAGAACTAATTCATTGACCAGAGACTGTTGAATGACGGAAGTCTGTCACCTGTCATAATGTTTTTATTGTACACTAGCTGACAGCCGGCACTGTCGGTCGGGGTGTTCACTTTGCTAGTTTTCCACAACGAGGAACCTTGCACGCACACCTGCCAGTAGGCTCGGCGTGGGATGATGCGCTTGGCACAGCTGCTTCGAGTATCTGCACGCCTCTGTGGCGTGGCCTACAACCGTTTGCGCCTCATAGTTGAAAGCTGCCAAAAGCGCTGCCTGGTGTCACTTCACTCGACTTCACTCGACTGCACGAGTGGCTCGGCAGTAAAGAGTCCTACAACGATGCACTCATGTAGGCGCATTCAGCGGCGTATGTCGATACCGTCAGCAAAATATGTTGCTAACAGAGTGAGCAGCAAGGATAAATATAAACATTAAGCACACTCCGGCAGTTCTTCACACATCTTGGTGTTCATGACGTCGGATCTCCCGAATTATGTGTGGCATCATGATATAATTTTGTATGTGCCTTTCGCTGCGAATGTCTGCGAAATTTGTTACGAATAGAGTTAGTAGTACAGAAGCAAATTTCAACATCAGGCATGGTGCGGCTGATTTTCATGCATCTCATCGTTTATGATGCCGCACCTCCTGAATTATGATTGTTACCTGTCAGTAAGGGGTATGTGCACAAACTTTGGTCCATATCAGTCCAGTGGTCTAGGGGGAGATGTGCCACATACGTACATACATCAATTTTTTGTAATATGTGTGGGTTCTTTCCACGTAAACAGTGCTGTTACAATCGTCTACTGTGTGTATCTGAATAACCCAATTCCTTCTGTCCTTCACTTGAGACAGTTCCACACCACCAGTCAGAGACGTTAATCACACCTACCGTTATCTAAGATTAACACAGCTATTTCATGGAGACTACGAAAATATTCAGATTTCGTAAGTCCCCCAAATAAAAAATAAGAGTAGTCATAACAGTTGTGAGAGAACTAGTTCTGTATTTGTTTTTCGCATTTACCACTACATATTTCCCGTGTGTCTTTCCTAAAATACGCTCGTATAGCATATTGAAATAGTACTGTGTTTACGACACAATAAATTCTTTTAAAGCTGAGGGACTCATGAGCTAAATGAAGAAGAGAGTTTCAACTACAGGGTGAGGCATAATAAAGAGCGATTTTTTAAAAGCTGTTAAATAAAGACACTTTTTCTGTTTCATAATCTTAAAATATACGAAAAAGTGTTTTCTGTAACAGTAAAACGTCAGTTACTTTTTCACCGAGTGAGGTGGCGCAGTGGTTAGCACACTGGACTCGCATTCGGGAGGACGACGGTTCAATCCCGTCTCCGGCCGTCCTGATTTAGGTTTTCCCTGATTTCCCTAAATCGCTTCAGGCAAATGTCGGGATGGTTCCTCTGAAAGGGCACGGCCGATTTCCTTCCCCCTCCTTCCCTCACCCGAGCTGGCGCTCCGTCTCTAATGACCTCGTGTCGAAGGGACGTTAAACACTAATGTCCTCCTCCTCAGTTACATTTTCAAGATGTCTTATTATGGCGTCCGCTTAGAAGCACGCATTCCTCCAGCCAGACCTTGTACTGACTCATCACACTTCCTGTCGCATCCACTCTTTCAGGGCTTCAGTTGTTCAAGGTGGGTTATCTTGCTAAACTTTCCGCTTCAGATAACCCCAAAGAAAAAGTCACAAACATGTGACGTCCAGTGAACGAGAGGGCCATGCAATGTACCCATTTCGGGAGGCCATATCATTTGGAAACAAACGACTGACAATATTCATGCTTACTAGCGCAGTGTGGGACGTTGCTCCGTCCTGCTGGAAACATTTACTCCACAACTTGCACACAATGAAGTGAACGATGAGACATAAGTTTTCTAAAACGTCTGCGTATCTCTGCGAAGTCACTGTTACAACTTAAAAATCGTTTGGCCTTATGATCCCTAATTGAAGACATTACGAACCACGCAGTAACTATTGCCCAGTGCAGTGGTTGCTGATGCAGTTCTCTAGTATTAACGTCACTGCAAAATCGAAAGTTCTGCTTGTTCACATAACTGGAGAGACGGAAGTAAGCTTCATCCCTCATCCACAAACGGTTTACAATGTCCTGGTCCCGACTAATCATGACCAAAACTTTTAATCAGAAGCGGCTGCGGATCACATAATCTATTCCCTTAAGGACCTGTACCGTTTAGATTTTGTAGGGGTGAAAGTGCAAATCCTGGGGTAAAATCCGTCCTACCGTTCTCTTTGAAATCCCAAGTGTAGCGCTGTGCCGGTGAACTGAGCGACGAGTGTGTCTCTCAATGGCAACTCTAAAGGCTAGGCGCAGCGCAGCGCGCGTTTTTGCAACTTCACAGGTTCAAATGGGACCGCGCAAACTGCGACGCGACGCGACTGGGACGCGACACGCGCCTGCGCCAGGTCGCGCGGCTTTGTGGTAGCGGCGCAGTTTCTCGCGCCGCGCGTCACGCGGGTACTGACGGATGTGTGAGGCGGGGAGCGGGAGGGCAGTTCTGCCATATACTCACTTCGGCATGGCGCATACGGACAGTGGAAGTATTGTCCATCCGAAGAGTACGGCCTGTAATGTAAACTGAAGTTTTCTATCAGTGAGCAGTGTTCTTTTTTTCGCTGTTTAAGCGCTCCGTCCATTTTCGTTAGCACGTAATAGTTTTCATTTACATACATATGTACAGTTCTTTTGTTTTGTTTATTCTTTGTCAAAAAACCCAATGCACAGTTCAATAACCGGTGAGCAATTAGCCACTGAAAGTATATCGTCTGCCTCCACAATGTTTTCAGAACGTAAGAAGGGACAGACGATTTACCGTGAGGGTAGTGAATAAGGAAGTAAGGAATATTATAAAATCGTGTCATCTAGAAGCAAGACAGGAAAGTAAAACAAGGTTACCTACTTGCTGCCTCTTATGCTGAAGTATCTCTGCGATCCGTTACAAAAAGTCGGGAAGTCATAATTTCCACAGGTATGACCCCTTTGCGCTCCTGGTAAAAAGCGTCCGAGATAGTAAAACTTACGTACTTCATATCATCATGTGGGTATGGGTCTAATAAGAGACGTTATACTTCGTACATTGCAAGCCCGAAATAGTCGAGAAGCCATCTTAAATAACGATGTTTAATCGGCTCGTCGTGACGAGGAAAAGTATTTCAGTGGTTGCATACACGCTATCAGCGTTAATAAACTAATTACACAACAGGCTACACAAAGGAATTAGTGTCGGTACTAATATAAAAGTAGGAATATCCTGAAAGAGTGTGGTGATATGTAGAAATGTAATGGTGACAAAGGCAGATCTACTTTCATGACAATGTTTTCGGAACGATGTGAACTCTTCCTCTCACAAAGCACACTTGCTGGCTTCCGCATTCTTGTCGATCGATTTATTCCCAGCTGCTGACGATACACTGGCCATTGGGTTGTGCCACGTATCAGTTGTTTACTTTTCTCAGTAACAACTATTTTATTCGCGAACCACGGACTGTCAGTTTGGCAAGGCGTTGGTGAGGAACCGGCATCAGTAGTGTGCGTGGTATCCCGCCTGAAGACCACGCTCTTCATTACTTTGCTATTGCTCAGATAAAGAAAAGGAATAAAACTCCTTTGGTAAGTTTCCATTTCAGTCGCTGGTGTTAAAAATAAAATGGGTTGTGGGATTCAACCAAAATTCCAACAGAATTAGCGATTTATTTTCGTGTGAGTTGTTAACCTCTTCTCATTCGAAGAAGCAACACCATTTGCGAGTAACGGCCACACTTCTCTTGTTGAAGGGTTTGAGAGCACTTCTTTGCCAAAACACAATATGATTTGCATAAACTCATTTTTGCAGCAGTTATTGTGACACACTGTTTCAGAAATCTGTCTCATTAAACAAGTAATTGGCGCTCAGAGAGCCGAATATCTTATCAAAAAACTCATTGTGACGGTTTGTGGCAACATAAGAGAAGAAATTTCATGTTTACTTTCATATTAGGACACTCTTGTCTCACTAGCTGTCGATAACTCTTAAAAAATTAGTCAGTGGAATGAAAAAAAATAAATAGGGAAGTGTAACTACTGATATACCGTGATAGATAAGAAAGCTCAGTGTGTTTACGACGTGGCAAAGTGTGGTTCAAATGGCTCTGAGCACTATGGGACTTAAAATCTGAGGTCATCAGTCCCATAGAACTTTGAACTACTTAAACCTAACTAACCTAGGGGCATGACACACATCCATGCCCGAGGCAGGATTCGAACCTGCGATCGTAGCTGTCGCGCGGTTCCAGACTGAAGCGCCTAGAACCACTTGGCCACACCGGCCGGCGTGGCAAAGTACTCTCCTCCTTGTGTCGTCATTCGCCAAAATCTCGTTTCGATGTCTCGAGCGGTTTAGGAAATACCAGTGATGTAGGAATATTTCATTCCCGTGGCGTAAGATTGGGAGTGAATGCGCTACATGGGATCCATTTTCTCGAAATCGAAGACAGATGGAGACCTCCTCCTAAGTCTAAACAAAAATTTAATATGTTAGCTGAATTTCATACACAGAAACATATGGTGTAATACGCGCCAAACGCTAAATCATAGCGTCCCCTATTTTTCATTGCAAACTTTTTGAGTTTTGCGTAGTGACTTACTAAAATGTGTAGATCCCAGTAAGCATGACCATTAGCGAGATGATGGGCACTTGGCCAAGACGTTCACACATAAAGCTACAAGTACGGAAAAAAATCAAATATTTTCAGTGAATAGTTTCTGTAAATTATTAGAGAAAGATAAAAAGGTGCGCGCGCTTCGGTTCTGTCATTGCAGAGCGTCGCCAGTCGGCGCGTGCTAAGTACGGTGTACGTGTCGCAATATGCACTGCAGCCGCGCGACTCGTGCGGCACGTGCGTGTCGCGCTGTAGTGTCGTGTCAAGGCACACATGCTATACGCGTTTCATTTGGCGTACACGTTCGATGTTTTTCAGGCGAGCGCACAGTTTTTGGTTTCCCAGTTGGCGCCGTCTCCTCAATGTTCCCCAGCCACTTTTTAATCGCCCAGGCAGGTGCACCGGCCGATTTCGATTAACGCTGAAGTGGTTGCGGATTGCACGACGTGCTAGCTGGTACGAACTACCGTTTTGATAAAATGCTTTGACAGTGTACGCTCCATTATGACTAAATGCTATTTCGCGTCAAACGTAACTGAAGCTATCCCCTCCACCTCTATCCGACGCAGCTTGATTCACTCGCTTTTTAAAATCGCTCGATATTATATCTCACTGTGCATAAAACTATAAAAAGGTAGCACGTGCAAGAATGTAATGAATCATGAAGAAATCCCAAGAAAGATCATCGAAATGCCAGCAAGATTATTAACGAAGTAGACGCCTTGTGATTAACCGAAGAACCTTAACTTGGAAGCCACGGTCACATTATTTGCTACTTGTGGATGTCTGCTCATGTCCGAGAAAAGTGAACTAATAATACAAATTAAGCCAATAATACTGAAGTAGCCAGATCAGTTATTCATGTTTTCCGAGTGAGCTACGTGGTGTGCTTACAATTTAAAGCCACAGTGGCCACAAGACGGCAGCCTTTTCTGATGAACGGAGTGCTCCAGTATTCATCTACAGACAAGAAAACGAAGTAAACGCGCTCTCATACGGCTTCTATTTGACTTTCTCTGCAGGAAAGCCACAACAAACAACAAGACTGAAAGAATACTTGCATTAAGGTATATGTCCATTCGGTTTGAATGTTTCTTGTTTTGTCATATTTTGCCTGATAAAGAGGTGATAGCTCGAAACGCGTTGCAATATTAAATAAGTTAAGTAAGTGAACTGGTAGGAATTTCTGAAAAACCTGTTTGTAAAGTCCTGTGATAATATTCTTTTGTACTCGCTTTCGAAAGATGTATTCGAATCCAGACCGATTGCTTCGGTTTACGCTTTCGACGGCACCACCTCAGAATGGGTTTTTGATGTCGCCGTAGAGAACGTCACAACTACTTCTCACCTCAGTTGTGTACAAAACGGTGAGACCCCGAGTGAGTAAACAAAAGAGTTACTATAACGGATTCAGTTTTTAGACTACAATAACGCACCGATAACTGATTACCGCCCGAATGCACGGTTATAGGTTGCGGGACTGAATACACGCAAAAGATAACAGCAGGAACGAATCGCCTTACGTAACAGGTTAAAGAGTGACTGATACGGCGCACTCGGAGTGGCTCTTAAAAACAGTGTAAATTACCAGTCTGTGTGAGAGGATCTCTTGAAAAATACTCAGCCAGTGAGCAACTATGTTGTTGCACTATACGAAAGGTATCGACTGGCTTTATTACCTAATTCTGCCTGAAGTAAAACGTGTGAAAATGTAATTTTATTTACGTTTTGTACTCCTAACACAAAGTACCTCTTAGAAAGCCACCAAATGATTTTATAAAATAAGGGCAACAAAATATATTAGGAAAATACTTTAATCGGTCTTCATGAACAACTCCATTAGCCACGATACACTTCTGGCTACATTTATAAAGCTGGAACTGTTCTTCGGACAGATTGAAGCATTACCGCCACACTACTTCGGATGTCTGTTCGAATACTAACCACACAGCTATACCCAACTACCGTAAAGGCTACCTAAACCGTTCTGGATTGAACTATTAGTACTACGTTTTTTTGAGGATCAAACTCAATAGCCACGAGGCTAACGATGTAGCTTGTATTCTTATGGGAAACGATTTCGATAAAGGAGAAACCACGAATAGATCTTACATCAAACCTCCTCCATCCTTTCTGGTGCGATAGAAACGCTTGCATATAATTTTATATGCAGGGAACAAAACCAGATCTAGACGTAGGCTGGAAAAAAGTTAGCATAAATCAAGAGAACCACCGACAACGTTAATAAATATTGAAGGCATCTTATATTCGTCACTCTTCTTTTAACCTGTAGCGCAAAGTGTCGAATATTTCGAGGTGGGGCTGTCCATCAAAACAAGGGAAAAAAATCCATTACACGTGGATCGGGAAACGCATACTTTCTGTGATCTGCACACTTGTCCATAGGAACCGTCCATCCTGATATCCGTTAATGACATTTCTCATATGAGGTGCTCAACGTGACGTTCCTCCAATATCAATGTATCGCTCTGATCCTCAGCTTAAGAGATCACGCACTCTCCGAAATACGCTTGCTTGTTGTTGCGTCGAAGACGCGATCCTGTAGTGTCTGGGTATCGTTGACCGGCGTGGCGTCGGCTGAAATGTTACAAGCCATCTGGGTTGCCTCCATCCATTGATAAACTAACACCATCCGCTCCTTATGACGGAGAAATGCTGGAACACGATTCTCATCACTTTATTAAACTCTCATTACTATACTTGATTTTCACTATTGTGCCTGATAAAAATTCCAGAGGTTGTGTGTCTTAACTTACGTCACTTCAGCTGAGAGAATTCGTGGGAAACTCGGAGTTGGTTTCCCCAGGAGTTGTAGAACGTCCGAGGCACACAACAATGGGAATAAGGGAGGGACAGCCAGCTCACCGCTCAAAGCATTGAGTCCCCGGTTATAAGTGCGGCAGGGCAGCTACATTGGAGCCCGCAGGGGTCACGCGCCGTTTGGAGGAGGGTGGGATCTTCGGTGTTGCGTGCGCTACTGGCGGCTAGCAGGTCTGAGTCTCAAGACCCGGCGTTAATTGCTTAGCTTTCTGGGATTGTGACTCGCGACGTCGCGCCAAAGGTACCCAGTGCTGCCGCTAGGTGTCACACTCAGCGAGTAGGCACCAGAGAGGGAGAGAGAGAGAGAGAGGGAGGCCAACGCCGCGACTGTGCGGCAACCGGGTTTCTCTCCAAAAATGTAGCGGCACATACGAATTGATGACAGCCAAGCGCAAAATCTGTTGTTGTACCTCTGACACTGAGGCAAGAACGTAAGATCAAATTGCGGAAAATGAGGTAGTAAACGAGTTTTGAAGTATTGTACGCTTACTGATTCTATAATGCACCTCCCTAGAGCTATTTACGCTAACAGTGTATACAGTTCTGTACAGACATAGTAAAAATGTACATACATCAAAAAAGTTTCGCATCACCTCGGCTCCAAGAGCTCCGGAACCTGTACACAAAATTGGAATTGAGATCAACATGAATATCCTTTGCACCCTTTTTATTGCTAATGAAAGTCAGGCATTGCATCTTGTACCACCATACAGGGACACCTTCGGAGGTGGTGGTCAACGTTGCTGTACACACCTCTCCCTCTAATAGCCAGTAGCACGTCCTATTGCATTGATTCGTGCCTGTATTCGTCGTGGCATTTTAGCCATAAGTTCATCAAGGCACTGTTGGTCAAGATTGTCCCACTTCTCTACGGCGATTGGGCGTAGATCCCTGAGAGGGTTGGTGCGTCACGTCTTCCATAAACAGCCCTTTTCAATCTATCCCAGACATGTTCTATAGCGTTCAAGTCTGGAGAAGGTGCTGGCCACCCTAGTCGAGCGATGTCGTTATTCTGAAGAAAGTCATTCACAGGATGTGCACGATGGGGGCGCGAACTGTCGTCCATGAAGACGAATGCCTCGCCAATATGCTGCCGACATGGTTGTACTATCAGTCGGAAGGTGGTATTCACGTATCGTACAGCCGTTACGGCGCCTTCCATGACCACCAGCGGCGTACGTCCGCCCTCCATAATGCCATCCCAAAAGAGATGGGAACCTCCACCTTGCTGCACTCGCTGGACAGTGTATCTTGAGGCATTCATCCTGACCGGGTTGCCTCCAAACACGTCTCCGACGATTGTCTGGTTGAAGGCATATGCGACACTCATCGGTGGATAGAACGTGATGCCAATCCTTAGCGGTCCATTCTGCGTGTTGTTGGGCCCACCTGTACGGTGCTGCAAAATGTCGTGGTTGCAAAGATCGACCTCGCCATGGACGTCGGAAGTGAAGTTGCGCATTATGCAGCCTATTGCGCAAAGTTTGAGTCGTAACAAGACGTCCTGTGGCTGCACGAAAAGCATTATTCAACATGGTGGCGTTGCTGTCAGAGTTCCTCCGAGCCATAATCCGTAGGATGCGGTCATCCACTGCAGTAGTAGTCCTTGAGCGGTCTGAACGAGGCATGTCATCGACATTTCCTCTCTCTCTCTGTATCTCCTCCATACCCGAACAACATAGCTTTGGTTCACTCCGAGACGCCTGAACCCTTCCCTTGCTGAGAGTCCTTCTTGGCACAAAGTAACAATGCAGACGCGATAGAATACGGTATTGACCGTCTAGGCATGGTAGAATTACAGACAAGACAAGCCTTGTACCTCCTTACTCGTGGAATGACTGGAACTGATCTGCTGTGGGGTTTCCAGCTATTTTGGTGGAACGAATTATGTTTGCAGAAACAAAATAATATAGTCACATAAAACTCTCAGAGTTCATGTGAATAAAGTGAAAGAGCAAATAAATATCGTGATAAGCATCCTTCACAGAAATAGATTATAGTACTTAAAAATTCAAAAGGATAGACTGTATCTGCAGAACGATCTGCTGGTCAACTGCAAATGTGTATTGATTGCCCTTTTTGTACATACTCTAGTCACTGTGAATGTCGAGTATTTCTTTTTTTTCCATTACATGGAGAAACGAACATATAAAACGCACCAGTATTACTGATGGAACCTTCTGGCAGATTATTCTAGTTCTGAGAGGACGTTTCATCGCAGCGCACTCTCTGCTGCAGAGTGAAATTCTTTCTGGGAGTTTTATTAGTATAGACAAGTCATTTCACATGTCTGAATCAAATTTTAATTTATTTGATTTGACTCAAATAAAATCGTATTTTCATTAGAATATTATAATTCAGTATTTCCAGTTGACAAAATAATACAATATTAATACAATTAAAGAAACTACTGAAAATGAGGTTCTAACCTCGAGACTGTTTCAATATGAAACTCAAATACTTACGAATAGATTTGTATTTAACTGAGCCGGAAAAATATCTCCATTTTTTTAGAATTAACGTTTTTGAGTTTTTTAAAATTGTCACGTTGTTTTAGTAAACTGATGTCTGGGCACAGATTTTCGAATTACATAAATGTAGGTAAAGGAAATCGAACAGGGCCAGTCCACAAGCTCCGCTAGCCACATAACAACGTATATATACGCTCACAAGCGTAAAATCTATACCAGCTGCTGTCTGAGCAGGATGAAAGCACATACAGAGCGCATAACAAATCCGGCAATAACTCACGCATTACAGTCATTTTCACTCCTTGAAGAAGAAAGTTTTTCCGAGTCTGACATCCAGTGGCACACATAGTGACGTCCCGAGTCACGACCCCAGGAAGCTCAGAATTTGACGCTCAGTGTCTTACCCGGTAACATCTGGAGAGAACTGACCAGTTCTTGACGAGGAGCGGCCTGCTGCTGTGTGAACCTGACCTGGTGGGGTTCCAGCGGCGTTTGCTTGGCTTGTTGGAAATTCTGAGTTGTTTATACAAGGCTCTGATTCGTCTGCTGTCATTGGACAGAAGTACATAACGTTTTACCTGATATGCTTGTTGCCATGACGGCCCAAACTGAGGAGTTGGATGTGGATGATCGAACACTCTTGGGTCGATCGTCGTAGAGGAGACTTCTCGTGCTCGATCGCTGAGGGGGGGCGGGGGGGGGGGGGGCGATCATTCTAGTGTTCTGCACTGGGAAGTCGTCCGACAACTTAGCTCGGTCCACAAGTTCCTTGGGGGCGCAGATCTCGTGTTGACGCACATCTTAGTGTTACAGGCCCTTTGCTGTTCCTTATCCGTATAAACGATTTGCGAGACAATCTGAGCAGTCGCTTAGGTTGTTTGCAGATGACGCTGTCGGTTATCGACTAATAAAGTCATCAGAAGATCAAAACACATTGCAAAGAAATAGATAAATGGCTCTGAACACTCTGGGACTTAACATCTGTGGTCATCAGTCCCCTATAACTTAGAACTACTTAAACCTAACTATCTTACGGACATCACACATATCCATGCCCGAGGCAGGATTCGAACCTGCGATCGTAGCGGTCACGTGGTTCCAGACTGTAGCGCCTAGAACTGCACGGCCACACCGGCCGGCAAACAAATTGCAACGACCATAAATAACGAAAAGTGTGAGGTCATCCACATGAGTGCTAAAAGTAATCCGTTAAACTTCCGTCACACGATAAATCAGTCAAATCTAAAGGCCATACATTCAACTAAGTACCTAGTAAATACAATTACGAACAACTTAAATTGTAAGGAACACACAGAAAATCATGTGGGGAAGGCTAACCCAACACTACGTTTTATTAGCAGGTACATCGAAAAAGTGCAAAGATGGTAGCATGTTTTGCATCATCGCGAAATAGGGGGGAGAGTGTCACTGAAATGATGGAGGATTTGTGATGGAGATCATTAAAACACAGGCATTTTTCGTAGCGGAGCAATCTTCTCACGAAATTCCAGTCACCAGCTTTCTCCTCTGAATTTGAAAATATTTTGTTGACGCCGATTTAGATAGGAAGAAACGATCACTATGATAAAATAAGGGAAGTCAGAGCTCGTGCAGCCGGTCGTTGTGGCCAACCGGTTCTAGGCGCTTCGGTGTGGAACGGCGCTTCTGCTACGGTCGCAGGTTCGAATTCTGCCGTTGGCATGGACGTGTGTGTCGTTAGGTTCGTTAATGTTTAAGTAATTCTAAGTCTTGGGGACTGATGACCTCAGATGTTAAGTTCCATAGAGCTTAGAGCCATTTGAACCATTTGAAGAGCTCGTACGAAAAAGATGTAGGTGTTTGTTATTTCCGCGCGCTATACGACATTTGGAGAATAGAGAATTTTGAAGGTGGTCCGAAGAACCCTCTGCCAGGCACTTCAACGTAATTAGCAGAGTATCGATGTAGATTTGGATGTAGATCGAGATGGCTAGTGATTGGTGAGCACACTGTAGCGGCACCAATTCGTCTGGGAGCTTACCATTTTATAGTTGTACACCACCGCAGTACCGTAAGATTCCAGATACGAAGAAAGGTTCTTTTCATTTTAGTCCCGACAAGGAACCACTACATAGTAAAATTCAGATTCGTAGGGTTTATTCACATTGTAATGACACATTCCGACGCAGAGACATACAACACCTTAAAGGCTGCGTCAAAGATCAAATTGAGAGGGATGTAGAATATAATCTCTGTAATGTTCATATTGGATTCGCTTTTGTTTCATACTCCAAGAAGGAGCTAAGAGACACTTTCGATTGTTGCCTTGTGGAGGACGGACGTAATTTCGGACTGTGCGGAAAGGCAGCCATGTTGTTAGTAATCATGATTTGTGCGACGAGCAGAGCAAGTCTTATTGTCTTGTGAATAAATAATTTTCGTAACACTTCGATACTTCTCACTATTTTTTAAAGTGACGTAGCATTGTATTTCCTTGGTTTCCACCGTCTACGTGAAGTGAACCGATGCCGATTTAGGAAGGTACACACGGTCAACAAAGAGAAGAACGTCGAGGGCGACTAATGAATTAATATTGTGGCAGAAGGACTAATTCTACGTCTAAGGTGAGAACTCTGATTAAATCAACAGTGACGTAGAATTCAAAAATGTAATTAATCGGAATGGTAAATTATATTACAGGCATATTTCACGCAGCACTGAATTTGTCCGCATTCAAGCTGGTCAATACAGCCCGTAAAAAAAGAAAGGCCTTTCAAAAATTCTGAAGTTACAATTCCATGTCCACAATTTTTCCTCTTTACAAAAAACCAATAAATTTAATTTTTTTATTTATTTCGCCTCAACATCGTGGAGGGAATGTGCAGCATGAACACATTATCCTTCCCTGGACATTATGATTTTGCTGATTGTCAATATTAGTCTAACATGATAGACAGTTAGTCTATTGGTTTTCTTGTGTACTAAGAAGACTTTTTGCAATAAATCACCAGTTCATTTTTTACTTGAATTTCATTTAAAGAATTTAGTGTTCCTTTCATTTGATTTGCATTATTAATTGTTTTTAAAATACAGTTATTAAGTAATTTTATACAAATTGTTCACCCTAGGACCTCATGTAAGGGCCAAATTTCAAGTAGCATATTTCCATTGTATTATGTATATCAAAACTGTATCTAAAGGGATTTGTCAGAGTCTAAATAGTCTCCGACTCTGGTAACGATTTCTAATTTCACATACATGTGGTACTGCAAGACTAACGCCTTGAACTGTTCCCATAACCAAAACTACAGAGCACTGAAGTCGAGGGAACAGGGGACCAAGGTGTGCCCCCTCCGCCCCAACCATTCCAAAAGACATGAAGCGTCAGCATCCGATATTCACACACATTGCAGATGAAATGTGACATAATGCATAAACCACATCGGTAGTCTTTACTGATGTGGTACCTCCTCAGACAAGGTAAGCAAAATGTTAACAAGAAGTTGACGATAATGAGCTCCATTAAATGTTTGGAGTAGGATATATGGCCCTAGTAACTTATCACCAAGAATGTCTATCCATTAGTTGACGGAGAAATGAGGTTGATGTACTCTTTGTACAGCAGCATAGGGGTTTTCATAAGCCCACACGTGCTGAGTATGGAAGTTCACAGCACGACCCTTTGTGAACCGCACAGGATCAGAGAAATAAATTCTTCGTCGAAAACAGTGGACCTGCAGCACGCTTCTGTATGGGCCAATGACACAACTATGATAGGCTATCGTGGTCCTCTGGCATTAGTGCCTGGATGTGTTGAAGGTGTTACGGATACAGCAATAGCTCAAGCAGTACCAGCCGGACAACAGGATGACTTATGCCTTCTGTTGGTGTCAATCGCCAAATACCCACACTGCTGTTGCACGTCTTTCGTCCAGAAAATCTGGTATGTCCTCCTGCATCTGAGGTGTGTGAACTGACTCATTCCGTCCACTATTCGTCTTTTGGAAGCTAGAAAATCCGTGTCCTTAAGAAGCCGAAAACTTTGGGTCAACAACTTATCGCATGGTACTCTGCAACATGGGTATTTTTCTGCGTAGTGGGAACGTGCTTACGGGCTATTTCCAACTGCTAACCCATAGCAGATAATTATATCCGCCATGTCACTTTAGGAGTAGTACGCTTCCATTGTTAACAAGCAGAGGAGAAATGGAAAATTTACCAACCCATTCGTGCACAGTGCATTACAAATATCACAGTGACAGTAAACATTGCGATATGACTTACAGGGACTAGATGTTTGTTTGTGAACACATGTAATGTAGAATAAAGTGATGCAATTCTGAAATGTACTTAAATGCCATACTCTAAATAAATAAATGCGATACATACTTATTGTTAAAAGCAATTTACTACAAAATAACACACACTAACAACGCTAAAACTATAGTACATGCAACACAACTGCCTATAGATTACCCAGTGCTCAGACTTGTGTACACTGGAGTACGTCAATACGGAAAGGCACGTACAGTAGTGAACGCTATTGACGGATCATGGGTTGGGGTTCGGTTGTTTGGGGAAGGAGAGCTGACAGTGAGGTCATCGGTCTCATCGGATTAGGGAAGGACGGGGAAGAAAATCGGCCGTGGCCTTTCAAAGGAACCATCCCGAAATTGGCCTGGAGTGATTTAGGGAAACCACGGAAAACCTAAATCAGGATGGACGGACGCGGGATTGAACCGTCGTCCTCCCGAATGCGAGTCCAGTGTGCAAGCCACTGCGTCACCTCGCTCGGTTCACGGATCATGGGGACAGCACCTGTGGCCATACATCATTTGTTTATTTAATATCTATCTTGCGTGTCAGGCGGACATATTCACACCCGAACGTCTTCAGCCACTATGGACAAGTGTAGAGATCTCACAAAGTATGCATTTCCAGACCCACGTTCAAGGTGTTTTTTTTTTCTTGTTCTTGTGGTTGGTATCACCTATCAAAATATTTGCCACTATTTCTCCAATATTCTGTGTAGGTATTCCACCCAAGAGTCTTCAGGCGCATTTGCTCTGGTGTTCCGACAGATATTTTCAATTTCGTGTTTGGAATGTGTAGGTGGAGTCAGTCGAAATTAATACTGTTCATTACGCCTGTCATGATGTGCCACTGTCGCCGCAAAGCGTCGGTTTGTTCCCGGTAAAAAAAAAAAAAAAAAAAAAAATAAATTATTTTCAAAGCGGAATTTCACGTACCCATTCGGATGGACGGGCCACAAACTAGTCTACAACGTTTTTCGCTTCATCCATTTGTATTAACAGGAGCGGGAAAACTCTAAGAATAACCGATACTCTAACAGCGACAACAAGGCCCTGGCCCAAATTGATAGCTACCGCCACTCTCCGTTTTCCAGTTTTCCTGCTAATACGTATCGCTAAAACGAATAACAAGCTGGACTCATCTCGGGCCGCTCTATCGAATGAGAATGTAAAATTCCGCTTCAAAAAGCATTTCGCGTGTAACGGAAACAAACCGAAGCTTTCCTTCGACGTGATGACCAGTACACGTTTGGACTGACTGCATCTACACATTAAAAATATCTACTGAAAAGCCAGAAGAAATGTGCCTGAAGACTTTTAAGAGAGACATCCGGTACATTTATACACTGAAGTGGCAAAAGTCACGGAGCACGTCGTAGCATCGTGTCGGACCTCGTTTCACCCAGTACAGAGCATCATCTCCGTGTGGCGTGTACTCAAAAAGTCGACAGAAGTCCCTTGCAGAAATATTGCACGCTGCCTCTGTAGCCACACATAATTACGAAACGCTGCCTCACCTGTAATCGAACACAGGCAGATGCAGCTCAAGTGCGTTCTGGGTGCTGATATTCTAATAGAGGTGGTGATATCTGGCATAAAAGCTGAAACCTTACTGCCTGCAGTCTACTGTCACAAATCGTCCCGTGTGCTGGATTTTTCCACGTGTAGAACATTCGCACTTACCTTGCTCAGAGATCCGTCCTGTTCCGCACCATTCTGTCGCGAGAGTTCCCGCCACTCATTGTCGTTAAGTGGATTATGTTGTGGATCAGCGGGTTCGATTTTCTCCAACTGTGGTGGTCCCGCCAAGGCATTCCTATTCTGCTCACGGTCCCCTCATGAGCAGTCTCTGCTTTCGTGGTGTAACGTTTTCTGGCAGCACGCATCCAAATTGAAAGTTAAAAGAACATTTCGATGTATAATGTTCATTGCAACAAATAATTTATATGTGTTTCTGTTAATTGTATTTCAAAAGGACATTTAAAAGATAATTATGAATTTTGCTATTATAAATGATTATTCAAAGACTGTTAAATACTATCTGTGGCGGAGGATGTGAAAACCGCTACAGAAGAAAGGATATGTTATCAAAAACGACAAAGACTGTACAAAAATTAGGTAAGATATAAATTGGCAATTTATTGTAGTAGAATCGCTTGCCTTCTGCACAGACTAAATGGGAGAGGAACCCGCAACGTTGCATTAGGCTATTACGTAGTCTTCATTTGTCATAAGTCGATGATCGACGCCATTTGTAGCTGGGATTGTAAACGGTGTGTAAAGATTTTAATTGTTTCTGTTAAAATATATTTATCTAGTAAAATCTGTTTGTCACAATTACTGCAAAGTTCGCACCGGACATTACCCATTTTATTTTAGAATTTCCAGCATTTTATTGGATATCGCTGGCAGTACGGAGCTGCGCCGTGAGCGAGCATTCTGGAACAGCGGCAGATTAAAATATACCATCGCAATAACGACCACATCCTAAAAAGGGTACAGGTAGAGGTGAACGAAAATAAAAAAGTGTTTCTTTTCACTGCATTCCATACGCAGAATACAAAGAGATAGTAGATTTTATCTTGTGCATTCACAGGTGGATACAAGCTGCAGCTCTTTTAAATTTTCATTCAAAATTAGGAACATATCGTGAAGTGTATTTAAAAGTGGATAATTCTTCAGGAGAGCTTACAAATATAAAAAAGAATTCATAAAGTAAAGATAGTCTTATGCTTCAAAGCTAGTCGGGCTATATCCAGTAAACAAAAATCCAGTGCAACGTGAAAATCTTTGCTAAGTTCGATGGAAAATAATATTTTCATTCTTGTACAAACAGCAGTAGTCCTTGAATAAAAATTAAACTTGAATCATTATTTTGGGAACATTCAAAGAAATTCGTCTTTATTAATCTGCAATAGAATATTTCATACCTAAAGTAATAATCACAGATAAAAAATTTATTGCAACCTTTGAAAACTCCCTTTAGAAAAATTTATGAATGATTGTGCTGATAATCTCCTTTATGTTATTTGATTTTCAAACAGCTGAGCAAAACTCAACGTACTCAGACATTTCTCTTTACTTACTCTGATCATCACTAAACGGACTCACAATATTTTAGCGCAACGCAATCTGACTTATAAAATCCCTACAAAAGAATGGCCCCGACTAACAATAACCTATACCTTTCATGAATCACTAACCTCATAAAAATCTTCCTTACTCGAACTACTGCAATATAGCGAGCGCCAGTACTGCCAGCTACATAAAAGATTCTAACTATTGAAGGCACTAACTAGATATCAAGTCCTACAAATTTACTCTGATGAACACACGTCCAGATCATCCGCTCTCAAAACTCTGTCATCTCTCTCCCCACATCCAACACTGCTGGCGGCTCACCTCCAACTGCGCTACGCTAAGCGCTGTTCACATCCAACTGCCCAACACTACAATAGCGAATATTTCAACAATGCCAACCAGCCACAGACTGCACACAGCATAATCAGTGATTTTCATACAGAGCGCTATGTGGCGTTACCAACATAAAAACCTAAACAGCCTACTTACACCTTTCATTTCTCATGTCCATCCATGTATATGTTAAGTTCAATCTCAACGGTTTCCCAATCAAATTAAACGCAGAAAACAAAGTTTAAAACCAAACGGTCAGCTCCCGAATAATTAAAACAGACAGAAAGGCATTAAAGTGGTTTCTGATCCCACTGCTTCCAGGGTTTTGTGATTGCGTTCGCGTGTCTCTTCATTCCTGTACTGATTTGCCCTATTTTTTTCTATTCCCCAGTTGTTCCCAAATCACCGCCACCCGTTATTGCTATCACCACTCAGCTGATCCCAGCCCCTGTAATCGGTCTCACTACGACCGCCCGTTGTTGTCGCTACTACATCTACATTTATACTGCACAAGCCACCCAACGGTGTGTGGCGGAGGGCACTTTACGTGCCACTCTCATTACCTCCCTTTTCTGTTCCAGTCGCGTACGGTTCGCGGGAAGAAAGACTGCCGGAAAGCCTCCGTGTGCGCTCGAATCTAATTTTACATTCGTGATCTCCTCGGGAGGTATAAGCGGGGGGAAGCAATATATTCGATACCTCATCCAGAAACACACCCTCTCAAAACCTGGACAGCAAGCTACACCGTGATGCACAGCGCCTCTCTTGCAGAGTCTGCCACTTGAGTTTGCTAAACA
This sequence comes from Schistocerca gregaria, assembly GCF_023897955.1. Lineage (NCBI taxonomy): Eukaryota > Metazoa > Arthropoda > Insecta > Orthoptera > Acrididae > Schistocerca > Schistocerca gregaria. The sequence goes on along the minus strand of NW_026061803.1, from coordinate 3,295,134 downwards.
TCTCCATAACGCTATCACGCTTAATAACCCTGTGACGAAACGCGCCGCTCTTCTTCGGATCTTCTCTATCTCCTCCGTCAACCCAATCTGGTACGGATCCCACACTGATGAGCAATACTCAAGTATAGGTCGAACGAGTGTTTTGTAAGCCACCTCCTTTGTTGATGGACTACATTTTCTAAGGACTCTCCCAATGAATCTCAACCTGGTGCCCGCCTTACCAACAATTAATTTTATATGATCATTCCACTTCAAATCGTTCCGCACGCACACTCCCAGATATTTTACAGACAGAAACGCATAAAAATGGTTTTTGATCCCACTGCTTCCAGGGTTCTCGTGACCGCGTACGTGTGCCCCTTGATTCCTGTACTGATTTACACTACGTTTTTCTATTCCCCAGTTGTTCCCAAAGGAACTAGGGTGGCCGCGTACGGTCAGTCACTCTGGTCTAGGTTTTCGACTGCGCCCGCAACTGGAATCGTGCGTTTGCGCACCGAGTGACTAGATCGTATACTTAGACACATACTCCCCCAAATCGTACTCGAACTCTTATTGCACCGCTTTAAATGCTTCCAAATCATCCTTTCATTTTGCAAAACGATGAGATATCAGTCCCCTATAACTTAGAACTACTTCAACCTAACTAACCAAATGACATCACACTGAAGCGCCTAGAACCTCATGGCCACACCGGCCGGCTGCATTTGGCAGCTGGGATGATGTGACACAGTTGGGTTGGCATTATAGTCAGGCAAATACTGATCAGCTCTGTTTCTCCGAACGTATAAAACAAAAATTGATTAGCCTGTACCATGTGTTCGAGCAAACGGGCGGCGCTCGTAAATCCAGAATATTTAAAGAAGAGTATTACGATAATGATGTGTGGGCTCGTGCAGCCTCCGACCAGTAGGCTGAAAGGAATGTGTGTGAGTGAATTCCTAAAGTATCAAATTGCAGAGATCATCACTTACACTAACCCCAACTAAGAGCAACACACAACCCATGCAAGAGACAGGACTCGAATCTCCGGCAGGAAGGACTCTCAATCAGTGAAATGCGCCTCAAACCTCATGGCTACTCCGCCCGGCGCTGAAAGGAAAGCCTGCCGAAATTCCCTTACTGTCGCACAACGCCGCGATCTGGTCCTCATTGGCATGGCAGGTTCCCCTGCTAAGAAACAACGCACGAATCCAGTAGTGTGTGCTGGGCCACACTGGGGAAAGCACAAATTCGAACAGTTCCGACCAGGCATAGGGTGAATTCAGTTAACCGAGTTCAGGAACAACTCAAACTCACGTAGTGAAAGGAAATGCTTAAAACAGAAACTTTGCCTTTCTCTCGCGAAGGTCTGTCCTCCGCCGCGAAAGCCTCCCGCAACATTGCTTTCCCTGTAATCGCACTTATCCTCGCGTTCCGAGTCCCTCTTTGCACTTTATTCCCTGAGGCTCCAATTCCATCAGCCCCTATACATCTACATGTACATGGATACTCTGCAAATTATATTTAAGTGGCTGGCAGAGGGTTCATCGAACCCCGCTCGACCGTTACGGTTGCAGGTTCGAATCCTGCCTCGGGCATGGATGTGTGCGATGTCCTTAGGTTAGTTAGGTTTAAGTAGTTCTAAGTTCTAGGGGGCTGATGACCTCAGAAGTTGAGTCCCATAGTGCTCAGAGCCATTTGAGCCATTTCATCGAACAACCTTCACATTTCCCTATTATTCCAATCTCGTATAGAGCGCAGAAGAAACGAACATATATATCTTTCAATGCGAGGTCTGGTTTCCCTTATTTTATTATGCTGATCGTTTCTCCCTATGTTGGTCTCCGTCAGCAGAATATTTTAGCATTCGGAGGAGGACGTTGGTGATTGAAATTTCGTAGGAAGCTTCCTCTGCAACGAAAAACGCCTTTGTTTTAATGATCTCCATTCCAAAGCCTCCAACATTTCAGTCACACTCTCTCCCCTATATCGTGATAATACACTTTTTCGATGCACCCCGTCAGTCCTATGTGGTAAGGATCCCACACCGCACAGCAGTATTCTAAAAGATAACGGACAAGCATAGTGTAGGCAGTCTCCTTAGCAAATGTATTACACTTCCTAAGTCTCCTGCCAGTAAAATGCAGTCTTGGGTTAGCCTTCCCCAGAACATACTCTGTGTGTGACTTACAATTTAAGTTGTTCGTAATAATAATTCCTAGGTATTTACGACCTTTAGATGTTTCTGATTTTTTGTGTAACCGAAGTTTAACGGATTACGTTTAGCACTCATGTGGATGACCTCACACTTTCCGTTATTTAGGGTCAATTGCCAATTTTCGCACCATCCAGATACCTTTTCTAAATGGCTTTGCAATTTGTTTTGATCTTCTGATGACTTTATTAGCCGATAAACGACAGGGTCATCTGCAAACAATCAAAGACGGATGCTCAGATTGTCTCCCAAATCGTTTATAGAGATGAGGAACAGCAAAGGACCCTGGAGAACGCCAGGAATCACTTCTGTTTTACTCGATGACTTGCACCTCCAAACTCTGATAGGAACCTAATTGGTATACACTCTGGGCCAGAAGACATGCGTTTATTAAGTAATTCAAGTTGCTTCACTACTCCAAGGATATCTACTTCGACGTTACTCATGTTGACACCTGATCTTGTTTCGAATTCTTGAATATTTACTTCGTGTTCCTTTGTGAAGGCATTTCGGATAACTGTGTTTAGTTGCTCTGTTTTGGCAGCACTGTCTTCGATAGTATCTCCATTGCTATCGCGCAGAGAAGGCATTGATTGTGTCTTGCCGCTAGCATACTTCACATACGAACAGAATCTGTCTGAATTTTCTGCCAGGTTTGGAGATAAAGTTTCGTTGTGAAAACTATTATAAGCATGTCGCATTGAAGTCAGCGCTAAATTTCGAGTCTCTTTAAAAGATCGCCAATGTTGGAGATTTTGTTTCCGTTTAAATTTGGTATGTTTGTTTCGTTGTTTCTGCAACAGTGTTTTGACGAGTTTTGCGTACCAATGAGGATGAACTGCGTCGTTTGTTAATTTATTTGGTGTAAATCTCTGAATTGCCGCTGATACTATTTCTTTGCATTCAAGTCACATCTGGTCTGCAGTGACATTATTAATGTGGAAGGAGTGGAGGAAGATGTTATGTGAATTTTTATGTGCTTTTTTGAACAGGTATATATTTCGTTTATTTGTGGAGGACTTGGGGGTCTGGGTACGTTCAATAATACCAGTATCCGTTTTAATCCACGTTACTAGTTGAGGATTATTCCATGTTAACAGGTAAAGCGCGGTTTTCACAACCTTTTACTATTCATGAAGTAACTGCTCGAAATAGTTGTCGGAGAAAGCGTTTAGCAAAATTTCGGATGATGTTTTATGCGTACCTCCGGAATTAAACATGTATTTTCACTAACATATCGAGGATAGATTAAAGGCACCACGAACTATATTTGTATGAGTCGGGTACGCGTTTGAAATTAAACTCAACTCGTCTTTCAACCTTTCAGCTACTGTATGTTGGAACACGTGAGGCAATACTGACCTTACGACTTATCTTAGAAGAAAGATTAAGAAAAGGCAAACCTACGTTTCTAGCATTTGTAGACTTAGAGAAAGCTTTGACAATGTTGACTGGAATACTCTTTTTCAAATTCTAAAGGTGGCAGGGGTAAAATACAGGGAGCGAAAGGCTATTTATAATTTGTACAGAAACCAGATGGCAGTAATAAGAGTCGAGGGGCATGAAAGGGAAGCAGTGGTTGGGAAAGGAGTGAGACAGGGTTGTAGCCTCTCCCCGATGTTATTCAATCTGTATATTGAGCAAGCAGTAAAGGAAACAAAAGAAAAATTTGGAGTAGGTATTAAAATTCATGTAGACGAAGTAAAAACTATGATGTTCGCCGATGACATTGTGATTCTGTCAGATACGGCAAAGGACTTGGAAGAGCAGTTGAACGGAATGGACAGTGTCTTGAAAGGAGGATATAATATGAACATTAACAAAAGCAAAACGAGGATAATGGAATGTAGTCAAATTAAATCGGGTGATGCTGAGGGAATTAGATTAGGAAATGAGACACTTAAAGTAGTAAAGGAGTTTTGCTATTTAGGAAGTAAAATAACTGATGATGGTCGAAGTAGAGAGGATATAAAATGTAGACTGGCAATGGCAAGGAAAGCGTTTCTGAAGAAGAGAAATTTGTTAACATCGAATATAGATTTATGTATCAGGAAGTCGTTTCTGAAAGTATTTGTTTGGAGTGTAGCCATGTATGGAAGTGAAACATGGACGATTACTAGTTTGGACAAGAAGAGAATAGAAGCTTTCGAAATGTGGTGCTACAGAAGAATACTGAAGATAAGGTGGATAGATCACGTAACTAATGAGGAGGTATTGAATAGGATTGGGGAGAAGAGAAGTTTGTTTCACAACTTGACTAGAAGAAGGGATCGGTTGGTAGGACATGTTTTGAGGCATCAAGGGATCACAAATTTAGCATTGGAGGGCAGCGTGGAGGGTAAAAATCGTAGAGGGAGACCGAGAGATGAGTACACTAAGCAGATTCAGAAGGATGTAGGTTGCAGTAGGTACTGGGAGATGAAGCAGCTTGCACAGGATAGAGTAGCATGGAGAGCTGCATCAAACCAGTCTCAGGACTGAAGACAACAACAACATCATCTGAATTTGGAGGTCGGTAAAAGGATACAGTTATTATTTGATTCCGGTTGCCAAGAATGTCCTCTGTGCATACTAATTCGCAGGAACTGTCTACTTCAATTTCGGGACAACCTGCTTTGAGGTGAGCCACACGTTTCTTCAAGTCACGAGCTACGTATCGTCCCCTCTGGACCAGACCTGGGTGTTGCTCACAGTAGCCGGCAGTCTGTTGCTTTATCGCCACCGCCTGCGGCCGAACTGGTGCTCGCTGTCTCTGCGACGTTAACTCCCGGCTCTCGGCAGCTCTTAGGAACAGGAACTCGGGCGCAGCAAAAGACAGAGTACGTATCGCGCAGATTCTCTGCTCTGCCTGACCCTTCGTGGCTTCCAAACGCCCGGCAGCCGCTCTCTCAGCTCGGGACAGTAGCTCTACGCGTTCACTTTGGGACAGCCACGAACGTCGCCATAACCCTGTTCTCCTGTTCTTCGAGCACTCTGTTTAGCGGCAACTGCTCGCTTTCAGCTTCACAGACGCTTCTCGACGACCCTCGACGTTTTCGCTAACTCGATCGCTATTTCATCCCGTAGCATCTTCTAAAGTCATTCGCTTTACTTTCCACGTTCCGTTCGAGCTTAAGATTCGCAGCTTCTAAGTCATCAAATAGCTTTTCATTCACTTTCCTCGGCTCATTAAATTTCTCTTCAGTCCCTTCGTGAGTTCACCAACCGGCACAGAGGTTGTTTGAGAACAGCGGAAAAAAAAATTTGCATGCAGTTAATGCAATACTAAATCTAACCATAGTACATAACATCGTTAAATGAACCTATATAATTAATCAATGGATTGTGAATTTGGCACATTAGTTCTACTCATTCCGCTCTCTGGGTACTTCGTTATCACTGTCTTTTTGTGCAGCATATAAAAATCAGGCTAATATTTCAAAGAAAGAAGCAGTTAAGAGCATCGAGTTGCAAGTCTGGCAGCTATTTGGTGCGTTGTGAAGTAGTTAGAGGACACACGATTTGAGTTTTCATGAAACACATTTATTCAAAAATAGCCACAAAGAATTATGGGTGGACATTCTGAAGATATACTTAAGTTGTGCCTGAACACGAAATAAACTAATCTGATCTGGCAAGAAGAAATTACATAGCGCAAATTAACTATGCATACGTGAGGGAAAAGAGAGGAAAGGGAACAGAAACATATGACTTCAGTTATCCAATCAAGCTTCACACGAAAACGACGAAATTCAGAGGAACAATACCTGCATTGCCTGCATGCACTAACATCAAAGGGGTTTACACCGATTGAAACATCTTGTTACAGCAAATACACCACCTGAGAATTCACGCAAGCATCATGAAAAGAAGTCACCTGAGTTGCACATCCAACTGTTTCAAACAGATGTGAGTGAAAATCGCTAAATGTATAAATCAATGAGAGTACACCACTGTAACAACGAATAGATCATGAATCACACCGAATTCATAATAAGACCATCAAGGCGGAAGGCCCCAATGATTCGAGAAACATATGGCCCCCATTAAACAAAGGCAGCTGCTACACGTTCCCACAAAACACGGAAATGCAGTAACGCAAATATTCACCCATAACTTATCAGTTAAAATTACACGGAACAACTATTGAGATTCAGTAATAGAGCGCAACGCTCACAGAATAAAGACAACTCGAGATCACAGCAGAAAATAGAACATGCGATAAACTACAATACATAAAAAGAAATATCGCACATACACGAAAACACAAGTTCTGTCATATTCACAAAGCTTTAAAGCACATTAACTCAGGCTAACCATATCCCGTAGAGCGCATTGACACAACAATAGTAGAAAGGAACAAAGCAAACTCCGGACACTGACAAAATCATAGACTCAAGCATCCTATTAAGAGCAATATAAAGCAAGAAGTAATCGAAACACTTCATTCAGGCCAAGAGCTTTTCCGAACGGCTCCACGCATGAAGGCCGCGTTTGAAGCTACGACCTATCTCATCACTGGCAGGAGAGGGCTCACTTAAGAGCACAGCTACATCCACCGAGTTCAGTCCGGAACCGCGCGACTGCTACGGTTGCAGGTTCGAATCCTGCCTCGGGCATGGATGTGTGTGATGTCCTTAGGTTAGTTAGGTTTAAGTAATTCTAAGTTCTTGGGGACTGATGACCTCAGAAGTTACGTCCCATAGCGCTCAGAGCCATACATCCACCGACAGCCACCGCTCGGCTCGGAGCGCATGGGAAGCCCACACGGGAAACGGACAATACCAACTTGACAACCACGAAGCTGTCGAACAGCACCGATAGAACTCTTTGCCCACGTAAGAGGTACAAAATTGGTTATCCTGTGCTTCTAGCAGACGAAAAGCAGCTCAAGTACCAAATGCAAGACAAACCTGAAAAGACACATAAAAAGACCTGGTCACACAAGATAGGCTAATGGACGAACTTTATAAATATGGGTCTCGATTACACATGATATATAAATGGATCAATTAAGGTACTGACATACTGATGCGCAGAACGAGTTGCTTGCATTTAACGTCAGATTATCACTGAAACTTCTCAGTCCTTCTGGGACAGTTAGTAGAACCAACTGCAGACAAACAGAATCAAACAGGGCAACAGTCTTATCAAGCGACTGTACACAGACATTTCAACGTTTCATAAACACACTAATTATAATCCTTCATGCAGTGATTTATGCGTTTCCTCCTGTTGAGTTACGGGGTACTTTTAATGATATGAGCGTCCACTGTCTACATCTATATGTACATGGGTAGACTGCAAATCACACTTAAGTGCTTGGCAGAGGGTTTATCGAACCACCTTCACAATAATTCTCTATTATTCCAATCTCGAACAGCGTGGTGGAATAACTAACACGTATATCTGTCAGTGCGTGCTCTTATTTCCCTTATTTTATTATGATGATCGTTTCTCCCTATGTAGGTCAGCGTTAACAAAATATTTTCACGTTCGGAGAAGAAAGTTAATGACTGAAATTCCGTGAGAAGATTCCGCCGCAACGAAAAACGCCTTCGTTTTGATGACGTCCTCCCCTAACTGTGTATCATGCAGTGACACTCTCTCCCCTATTCTATATTAATACAAAACGAGCAGCGCTTCTTTGAAGTTTCTCGATGTACTCCGTTAATTCCATCTGGTAACAATCCCACACCGCGCAGCAGTACTTCGAAAGGAGACGGACAAGCACAGTGTAGCTAGACTCATCAGTAGATCTGTTACATATTCTAACTGTTCCGCCAAATAAACGCAGTCTTTGGTTTGTCTTCCCCGCATCATTTTCTCTCTCTTCTTTCCACTTAAGTAGTTCGTAACTGTAATTTTTAGGTATTAATTTAAAATTACGGCTTTTAGATTTGATTTATCGTGTAGCCGATGTTTAACGGATTCCTAGTAGCACTCTTGCGGATAACCCCACACTTTTCATAGCTTTGCGCTAATTGCCAACTGCCAACTTTCGAACCATACAGATATCTTTACTAAATTGTTTTGCAACTGATTTCGATCTTCTGATGACTTTACTAGACATTACCTACAAACAGTGATCGTAGATGGCAGCTACTCATGATCGCAACAGAGTTTCACTGGACACGGGGAGAAGAACATTTTTCCATAACACATCCGTCAGTAGTTCCCTTTGATGAACAGGATGTGCTTCACTTCAGCAACTGTTTCATTTCTGCACTACAATAGGATGTCTCACGGAGACCTAGGAGCTATAAAGGGCTTGGAAAATCCCTGTCGGCTAGTCTCATAGTCTTTTAACCGGAGATGCTTATTTTGCTGTAATTGGTTTTGTGGAACCGAGAATTCATGCAGACTTTTCCCCATGGGAGTAATGTCTCAAACTTTCTACGCTTTGATCGATGCCTGGAAGACCAGTAGTAGGTTCCGAAGCACATCTGGAGGCATTCTGTTATCTGTGGACTTTCAGAGTATTGATAAAACACAGAAATTGCATAGGGGTTGAATACAACATGCACAATGCGGACTTTTCATCATGGGAGTAACGTCTCAATCTATCTACGCTTTGATATGTTCCAGGAAGACCAGTAGTAGTTTCCGAAGCACATTTGGAGGCATTCTGTAATCTGTGGACCTTCAGAGTGTTGATGAAACACAGAAATTGCATCGGGATTGAATATAACAGTCACCATGCGGACTTTTCTACATGGTAGTCATGTCTCAAACTGCCTACGCAATGATCGTTCCCTGGAAAACAAGTAGTAGTTTCCGAAGCAAATCTGGAGGCATTCCATAATCTGTGGACCTTCTGAGTGTTGGTGAAACACAGAAATTGCATCGAGATGGTATACAAAATTCACCATGCGGACTTTTCTCCATGGGAGAAAAATCTCAAACTGTCTATGCTTTCATCGTTCCCTGCAAGACCAGTAGTAGTTTCCGAAGCACATCTGAACTCATTCTGTAATCTGTTGACCTTCAGTGTGTTGATGAAACACAGAAATTGCATAGGGATTGAATAAAAAAGCCTCCATACGCACGTTTCTTCATGGGAGTAATGACTCAAACTGTCTACGCTTAGATATTTCCCTGTAGGACCAGTAGTAGTTTCCGAAACACATCTGGAGGCATTCAGTTACCTTTGGACCTTCAGAGTGTTGATGAAACACAGAAATTGCATCGAGATTGAATACAACATTCACCATGCTGACTTTTCTCCATGGGAGTAATGTCTTAAACTGTCTATGCTTTGATTGTTCCCTGGAAGACCAGTAGTAGTTTCCCAATTACATCTTGACTCATTCTGTAATCTGTTGACCTTCAGTGTGTTGATGAAACACAGAAATTGAATCGGGATTGAATACAAAAGCCTCCATACCCACGTTTCTTCATGGGAGTAATGTCTCAAACTGTCTACGCTTAGATATTTCCCTGTAGGACCAGTAGTAGTTTCCGAAGCACATCTGGAGGCACTCTGTAATCTGTGGACCTTCATAGTGTTGACGAAACAGAGAAATTGCATTGCGATTGAATACAACAGGCACTATGCCTACTTTTCTCCGAGGGAGTAATGTCTCAAACTGTCTACGCTTTGATCGTTCCCTGGAAGACTAGTAGTAGTTTCCGAAGTACATCTGGAGGCATTCTGTAATCTGTTGATATTCAGTGTGTTGATGAAACACAGAAATTGCATAGGGATTGAATACAAAAGCCTCCATACTTACGTTTATTCATGGGAGTAATGTCTCAAACTGTCTACGCTTTGATATTTCACTGTAGGAAAAGTAGTAGTTTCCGAAGCACATCTGGAGGCATTCAGTTATCTTTGGACCTTCAGAGTTTTGATGAAACACAGAAATTGCATCGAGATTGAATACAACAGGCACCATGCGGACTTTTCTCCATGGGAGTAATGTCTCAAACTGTCTACGCTTTGATCGTTCCCTGGAAGACTAGTAGTGGTTTCCGAAGCACATCTGGAGGCATTCAGTAATCTTTGGACCTTCAGAGTGTTGATGAAAAGCAGAAATTGCATCGACCTTGAATAGAACATTCACCATGCAGACCTTTCTCCATGCAGTAATACTGAAATTGTCTACTCTTTGATCGTTCCCTGGAAGTCCAGTAGTAGTTTCCAAAGAACAACTTAAGGCATTCTGTAATCAGTGGACCTTCAGAGTGTTGATAAAACACAGGAATTGCATCGGGATTGAATATAACATTCACCATGCGGACGTTTCTCCATGGGAGTAATGTCTTAAACTGTCTATGCTTTGATCGTTCCCTGGAAGACCAGTAGTAGTTTCCGAAGCACATCTGGACCCATTCTGTAATCTGTTGACCTTCCGGGTGTTGATGAAACAAAGAAATTGCATCGTGATTGAATACAAAAGTCTCCATACGCACGTTTCTTCATGGGAGTAATGTATCTAACTGTCTACGCTTAGATATTTCCCTGTAGGACCTGTAGTAGTTTCCGAAGCACATCTTGAGGCACTCTGTAATCTGTGGATCTTCAGAGTGATGATGAAACACAGAAATTGCATCGAGATTGAATACAACAGTCACCATGCGGACATTTCTCCATGGGAGTAATGTTTTAAACTGTCTACGCTTTGATCATTCCCTGGAGGACCAGTAGTAGTTTCCGAAGAACATCTGTAGGCCTTATGTAATCTGTGGACCTTCAGAGTGTTGATGAAAAAAATAAATTGCTTCGCGATTGAATACAACATTCCCCATGAGGACTTTTCTCCATGGGAGTAATGTCTCAAACTGTCTACGCTTTGATCGTTCCCTGGAAAACCAATTGTGGTTTCCGAAGGCGATCTGGATGCATTCTGTAATCTGTGGGCCTTCAGAGTGTTGAAGAAACATAGAAATTACATCGGGATAGAGTACAACAGGCACCATGCGGACTTTACTCCATGGGAGTGATGTCTCAAACTGTCTACGGTTTGATCGATTCCTGGGAGACCAGTCGTAGACTCCGTAGATTCTGAAGGACATTTCGTGGCATTCATTAATCTGTGGACATTCAGAGTGTTGATGAAACACAGAAATTGCATCGGGATTGAATACAACAGGCGCCATGATGACATAACTCCATGGGAGTAATGTCTCAAACTGTCTACGCTTTGATCGTTCCGTGGAAGAACGAGTAGTAGTTTCCAAAGCACATCTGGAGGCATTCAGTAGCCTTTGGACCTTCAGAGTGTTGATGAAACACTGAAATTACATCGAGATTGAATACAACAGGCACCATGCGGAATCTTCTCCATGGGAATAATGTCTCAAACTGTCTACGCTTTGATCGATTCCTGGGAGACTAGTCGTGGTTTCCGAAGCCCATCTAGAGGAATTCTGTAAGCTTTCGACCTTCAGAGTGTTGATGAAACACAAAAAGTGCATCGTGATGGAATCAACATTCACCATGCGGACTTTTCTCCCTGGGAGTAATGTCTCAAACTGTCTACGCTTTGATTGTTCCCTGGAAGACTAGTAGCAATTTCCGAAGCAGATCTGGAGGCATTCTGTAATCAGTGCACCTTCAGAGTGTTGATGGAACACAGAAATTGCATCGTAAGGGAATACAACATTCACCGTGCGGACTTTTCTCCATGGGAGTAATGTCTCAAACTGTCTACGCTTTGATATTTCCCTGTAGGAATAGTAGTAGTTTCCGAAGCACATCTAGAGGCATTCAGTTATCTTTGGACCTTCAGAGTTTTGATGAAACACAAAAATTGCATCGAGATTGAATGCAACAGGCACCATGCGGACTTTTCTCCATGGGAGTAATATCTCAAACTGTCTACGCTTTGATCGTTCCCTGGAAGACTAGTAGTGGTTTCCGAAGCACATCTGGAGGCATTCAGTAATCTTTGGACCTTCAGAGTGTTGATGAAAAGCAGAAATTGCATTGAGATTGAATACAACAGGCACCATTCGGACTTTTCTCCATTGGAATAATCTCTCAAATTGTCTACTCGTTGATCATTCCCTGGAGGACCAGTAGTAGTTTCCGAATAACCTCTGGAGGCATTATGTAATCTGTGGACCTTCAGAGTGTTGATGAAACGCAGAAATTGCATCGACCTTGAATACAAAATTCACCATGCAGACTTTTCTCCATGTAGTAATACTGAAATTGTCTACTCTTTGATCGTTCCCTGGAAGTCCAGTAGTAGTTTCCAAAGCACAACTTGAGGCATTCTGTAATCCGTGGACCTCCAGAGTGTTGATAAAACACAGGAATTGCATCGGGATTGAATATAACATTCACCATGCGGACGTTTCTCCATGGGAGTAATGTCTCAAACTGGATACGCTTAGATATTACCAGTTAGGACTAGTAGTAGTTTCCGGAGCACATCTGGAGGCATTCAGTTATCTTTGGACCTTCAGAGCGTTGATGAAACACAGAAATTGCATCGAGATTGAATTCAACAAGCAGCATGCGGACTTTTCTCCATGGGAGTAATGTCTCAAACTGTCTACGCTTTGATCATTCCCTGGAGGACCAGTAGTAGATTCCGAAGCACATCTGGAGGCATTATGTAATCTGTGGACTATCAGAAGGTTTATGAAACAAATAAATTGCATCGGGATTGAATACAACAGGCACCATGCGGACTTTTCTCCATGGGAGTAATGTCTCAAACTGTCTACGCTTTGATCGTTCCCTGGAAGACTAGTAGTCGTTTCCAAAGCACATCTGGAGGAATTATGTAATCTGTGGACTATCAGAAGGTTTATGAAACAAATAAATTGCTTCGGGATTGAATACAACATTATCCATGAGGACTTTTCTCTATGGGAGTAATGTCTCAAACTGTTCCCGCTTGGATCGTTCCCTGGAGGACCAGTAGTAGTTTCCGAAGCACATCTGGAGGCATTATGTAATTTGTGGACCTTCGGAGTGTTTATGATGCAAATAAATCGCATCGGGATTGAATACAACTGGCACCATGTGGACTTTTCTCTATGGGAGTAATGTCTCAAATTGTCTACTCGTTTATCATTCTCTGGAGGACCAGTAGTAGTTTCCGAATAACATCTGGAGGCATTATGTAATCTGTGGACCTTCAGAGTGTTGATGAAACGCAGAAATTGCATCGACCTTGAATACAACATTCACCATGCAGACTTTTCTCCATGCAGTAATACTGAAATTGTCTACTCTTTGATCGTTCCCTGGAAGTCCAGTATTAGTTTCCAAAGCACAACTTGAGGCATTCTGTAATCAGTGGACCTTCAGAGTGTTGATAAAACATCTGGACCCATTCTGTAATCTGTTGACCTTCAGTGTGTTGATGAAACAAATAAATTGCTTCGGGATTGAATACAACTTTATCCATGAGGACTTTTCTCTATGGGAGTAATGTCTCAAACTGTCTACGCTTTGATATTTCCCTGTAGGAACAGTATTAGTTTCCGAAGCACATCTGGAGGCATTCAGTTATCTTTGGACCTTCAGAGTTTTGATGAAACACAGAAATTGCATCGAGATTGAATACAACAGGCACCATGCGGACTTTTCTCCATGGGAGTAATGTCTCAAACTGTCTACGCTTTGATCGTTCCCTGAAATACTAGTAGTGGTTTCCAAAGCACATCTGGAGGCATTCAGTAATCTTTGGACCTTCAGAGTGTTGATGAAAAGCAGAAATTGCATCGAGATTGAAATCAACAGGCACCAATGCGGACTTTTCTCCATGGGAGTAATGTCTCAAACTGTCTACGCTTTGATCATTCCCTGGAGGACCAGTAGTAGTTTCCGAAGAACATCTGTAGGCATTATGTAATCTGTGGACCTTCAGAGTGTTGATGAAAAAAATTAATTGCTTCGGGATTAAATACAACATTCCTCATGAGGACTTTTCTCCATGGGAGTAATGTCTCAAACTGTCTCGGCTTGGATCGTTCCCTGGAAGACCAGTAGTAGTTTCCCAAGCAAATCTGGAGGCATTCTATTATCTGTGGACCTTTAGAGTGTTCATGAAACACAGAAATCGCATCAAGATGGAATACAAAATTCACCATGCGGACTTTTCTCCATGCGAGTAATGTCCCAAACTGTCTATGTTTTGATCGTTCCCTGGAAGACCAGTAGTAGTTTCCGAAGCACATCTGGACTCATTCTGTAAACTGTTGACCTTCAGTGTGTTGATGAAACACAGAAATTGCATAGGGATTGAATAAAAAAGCCACCATACGCACGTTTCTTCATGGGAGTAATGTCTCAAACTGGATACGCTTAGATATTTCCAGTTAGGACTAGTAGTAGTTTCCGGAGCACATCTGGAGTCATTCAGTTATCTTTGGACCTTCAGAGCGTTGATGAAACACAGAAATTGCATCGAGATTGAATTCAACAGCACCATGCGCTCTTTTCTCCATGGGAGTAATGTCTCAAACTGTCTACGCTTTGATCATTCCCTGGAGGAACAGTAGTAGTTTCCGAAGCACATATGGAGGCATTATGTAATCTGTGGTCTATCAGAAGGTTTATGAATTAAATAAATTGCATCGGGATTGAATACAACAGGCACCATGCGGACTTTTCTCCATGGGAGTAATGTCAAAAACTGTCTACGACTTGATCGTTACCTGGAAGACTAGTAGTAGTTTCCGAACCACATCTGGAGGCATTCAGTAATCTTTGGACCTTCAGAGTGTTGATGAAACGCAGAAATTGCATCAAGATTGAATACATCAGGCGCCATGAGGACTTTTCTCCATGGGAGTAATGTCTCAAACTGTCTACGCTTTAATCGTTCCCTGGAAGGCCAGTAGTAGTTTCCGAAGCACATTTGGACGCATTCAGTAATCTTAGGACCTTCAGAGTGTTGATGTAACACAGAAATTGCATAGAGATGGAATACAACATTCATCATGCGGACTCCTCTCCATGGGAGTAATGACTCAAATTGTCTACGCTTTCTTTGATTCCTGGGAGACCAGTAATAGTTTACGAAGCACATCTGGAGGCATGCTGTAATCTTCCGACCTTCAGAGTGTTGATGAAACGAATAAATATCTTCGGGATTGAATACAACATTATCCATGAGGACTTTTCTCTATGGGAGTAATGTCTCAAACTGTCTACGCTTTGATATTTCCCTGTAGGAACAGTAGTAGTTTCCGAAGCACATCTGGAGGCATTATGTAATCTGTGGACCTTCGGAGTGTTTATGATGCAAATAAATCGCATCGGGATTGAATACAACAGGCACCATGCGGACTTTTCTCCATTGGAATAATCTCTCAAATTGTCTACTCGTTTATCATTCTCTGGAGGACCAGTAGTAGTTTCCGAATAACATCTGGAGGCATTATGTAATCTGTGGACCTTCAGAGTGTTGATGAAAGGCAGAAATTGCATCGACCTTGAATACAACATTCACCATGCAGACCTTTCTCCATGCAGTAATACTGAAATTGTCTACTCTTTGATCGTTCCCTGGAAGTCCAGTAGTAGTTTCCAAAGCACAACTTGAGGCATTCTGTAATCAGTGGACCTTCAGAGTGTTGATGAAACACAGAAGTTTCATCGGGTTAGAAAACAACAGCCACCATGCTTACTTTTCTCCATGGAAGTAATGTCTCAACATGTCTACGCTTTGATCGTTCCCTGGAAGACTCGTAGTAGTTTCCGAAGCACATCTGGAGGCATGCTGTAATCTTCCGACCTTCAGAGTGTTGATGAAACACAGAAATTGCATCGAGATTGAAATCAACAGGCACCAATGCGGACTTTTCTCCATGGGAGTAATGTCTCAAACTGTCTACGCTTTGATCATTCCCTGGAGGACCAGTAGTAGTTTCCGAAGCACATCTGGAGGCATTCAGTAATCTTTGGACCTTCAGAGTGTTGATGAAAAGCAGAAATTGCATTGAGATTGAATACAACAGGCACCATTCGGACTTTTCTCCATTGGAATAATCTCTCAAATTGTCTACTCGTTGATCATTCCCTGGAGGACCAGTAGTAGTTTGCGAATAACATCTGGAGGCATTATGTAATCTGTGGACCTTCAGAGTGTTGATGAAACGCAGAAATTGCATCGACCTTGAATAGAACATTCACCATGCAGACCTTTCTCCATGCAGTAATACTGAAATTGTCTACTCTTTGATCGTTCCCTGGAAGTCCAGTAGTAGTTTCCAAAGAACAACTTGAGGCATTCTGTAATCAGTGGACCTTCAGAGTGTTGATAAAACACAGGAATTGCATCGGGATTGAATATAACATTCACCATGCGGACGTTTCTCCATAGGAGTAATGTCTTAAACTGTCTATGCTTTGATCGTTCCCTGGAAGACCAGTAGTAGTTTCCGAAGCACATCTGGACCCATTCTGTAATCTGTTGACCTTCAGGGTGTTGATGAAACAAAGAAATTGCATCGTGATTGAATACAAAAGTCTCCATACGCACGTTTCTTCATGGGAGTAATGTATCAAACTGTCTACGCTTAGATATTTCCCTGTAGGACCAGTAGTAGTTTCCGAAGCACATCTTGAGGCACTCTGTAATCTGTGGATCTTCAGAGTGATGATGAAACACAGAAATTGCATCGAGATTGAATACAACAGTCACCATGCGGACATTTCTCCATGGGAGTAATGTTTTAAACTGTCTACGCTTTGATCATTCCCTGGAGGACCAGTAGTAGTTTCCGAAGAACATCTGTAGGCATTATGTAATCTGTGGACCTTCAGAGTGTTGATGAAAAAAATAAATTGCTTCGGGATTGAATACAACATTCCCCATGAGGACTTTTCTCCATGGGAGTAATGTCTCAAACTGTCTACGCTTTGATCGTTCCCTGGAAAACCAATTGTGGTTTCCGAAGCAGATCTGGATGCATTCTGTAATCTGTGGGCCTTCAGAGTGTTGAAGAAAGATAGAAATTACATCAGGATAGAGTACAACAGGCACCATGCGGACTTTACTCCATGGGAGTGATGTCTCAAACTGTCTACGGTTTGATCGATTCCTGGGAGACCAGTCGTAGACTCCGTAGATTCTGAAGGACATGTCGTGGCATTCATTAATCTGTGGACATTCAGAGTGTTGATGAAACACAGAAATTGCATCGGGATTGAATACAACAGGCGCCATGATGACATAACTCCATGGGAGTAATGTCTCAAACTGTCTACGCTTTGATCGTTCAGTGGAAGAACGAGTAGTAGTTTCCAAAGAACATCTGGAGGCATTCAGTAGCCTTTGGACCTTCAGAGTGTTGATGAAACACTGAAATTACATCGAGATTGAATACAACAGGCACCATGCGGAATCTTCTCCATGGGAATAATGTCTCAAACTGTCTACGCTTTGATCGATTCCTGGGAGACTAGTCGTGGTTTCCGAAGCCCAGCTAGAGGAATTCTGTAAGCTTTCGACCTTCAGAGTGTTGATGAAACACAAAAATTGCATCGTGATGGAATCAACATTCACCATGCGGACTTTTCTCCCTGGGAGTAATGTCTCAAACTGTCTACGCTTTGATTGTTCCCTGGAAGACTAGTAGCAATTTCCGAAGCAGATCTGGAGGCATTCTGTAATCAGTGCACCTTCAGAGTGTTGATGGAACACAGATTTTGCATCGTAAGGGAATACAACATTCACCGTGCGGACTTTTCTCCATGGGAGTAATGTCTCAAACTGTCTACGCTTTGATCATTCCCTGGAGGACCAGTGGTAGTTTCCGAAGAACATCTGTAGGCATTATGTAATCTGTGGACTATCAGAAAGTTTATGAAACAAATAAATTGCTACGGGATTGAATACATCAGGCGCCATGCGGACTTTTCTCCATTGGAATAATGTCTCAAACTGTCTACGCTTTGATCGTTCCCTGGAAGACTAGTAGTGGTTTCCGAAGCACATCTGGAGGCATTCAATAATCTTTGGACCTTCAGAGTGTTGATGAAAAGCAGAAATTGCATTGAGATTGAATACAACAGGCACCATTCGGACTTTTCTCCATTGGAATAATCTCTCAAATTGTCTACTCGTTGATCATTCCCTGGAGGACCAGTAGTAGTTTCCGAATAACATCTGGAGGCATTACTTAATCTGTGGACCTTCAGAGTGTTGATGAAACGCAGAAATTGCATCGACCTTGAATACAACATTCACCATGCAGACTTTTCTCCATGTAGTAATACTGAAATTGTCTACTCTTTGATCGTTCCCTGGAAGTCCAGTAGTAGTTTCCAAAGCACAACTTGAGGCATTCTGTAATCAGTGGACCTCCAGTGTGTTGATAAAACACAGGAATTGCATCGGGATTGAATATAACATTCACCATGCGGACGTTTCTCCATGGGAGTAATGTCTTAAACTGTCTATGCTTTGATCGTTCCCTGGAAGACAAGTAGTAGTTTCCGAAGCACATCTGGACCCATTCTGTAATCTGTTGACCTTCAGTGTGTTGATGAAACAAAGAAATTGCATCGGGATTGAATACAAAAGTCTCCATACGCACGTTTCTTCATGGCAGTAATGTATCAAACTGTCTACGCTTAGATATTTCCCTGTAGGACCAGTAGTAGTTTCCGAAGCACATCTGGAGGCATTATGTAATCTGTGGATCTTCAGAGTGTTGATGAAACACAGAAGTTGCATCGGGTTTGAATACAACAGGCACCATGCTTACTTTTCTCCATGGGAGTAATGTCTCAAACTGGATACGCTTAGATATTTCCAGTTAGGACTAGTAGTAGTTTCCGGAGCACATCTGGAGGCATTCAGTTATCTTTGGACCTTCAGAGCGTTGATGAAACACAGAAATTGCATCGAGATTGAATTCAACAGGCAGCATGCGGACTTTTCTCCATGGGAGTAATGTCTCAAACTGTCTACGCTTTGATCATTCCCTGGAGGACCAGTAGTAGTTTCCGAAGCACATCTGGAGGCATTATGTAATCTGTGGACTATCAGAAGGTTTATGAAACAAATAAATTGCATCGGGATTGAATACAACAGGCACCATGCGGACTTTTCTCCATGGGAGTAATGTCTCAAACTGTCTACGCTTTGATCATTCCCTGGAGGACCAGTAGTAGTTTCCAAAGCACATCTGGAGGCATTATGTAATCTGTGGACTATGAGAAGGTTTATGAAACAAATAAATTGCTTCGGGATGAATACAACATTATCCATGAGGACTTTTCTCTATGGGAGTAATGTCTCAAACTGTTCCCTCTTGGATCGTTCCCTGGAGGACCAGTAGTAGTTTCCGAAGCACATCTGGAGGCATTATGTAATCTGTGGACCTTCGGAGTGTTTATGATGCAAATAAATCGCATCGGGATTGAATACAACAGGCACCATGCGGACTTTTCTCTATGGGAGTAATGTCTCAAATTGTCTACTCGTTTATCATTCTCTGGAGGACCAGTAGTAGTTTCCGAATAACATCTGGAGGCATTATGTAATCTGTGGACCTTCAGTGTGTTGATGAAACAAATAAATTGCTTCGGGATTGAATACAACATTATCCATGAGGACTTTTCTCTATGGGAGTAATGTCTCAAACTGTCTACGCTTTGATATTTCCCTGTAGGAACAGTAGTAGTTTCAGAAGCACATCTGGAGGCATTCAGTTATCTTTGGACCTTCAGAGTTTTGATGAAACACAGAAATTGCATCGAGATTGAATACAACAGGCACCATGCGGACTTTTCTCCATGGGAGTAATGTCTCAAACTGTCTACGCTTTGATCATTCCCTGGAGGACCAGTAGTAGTTTGCGAAGAACATCTGTAGGCATTATGTAATCTGTGGACCTTCAGAGTGTTGATGAAAAAAATTAATTGCTTCGGGATTGAATACAACATTCCTCATGAGGACTTTTCTCCATGGGAGTAATGTCTCAAACTGTCTCCGCTTGGATCGTTCCCTGGAAGACCAGTAGTAGTTTCCCAAGCAAATCTGGAGGCATTCTATTATCTGTGGACCTTTAGAGTGTTCATGAAACACAGAAATCGCATCAAGATGGAATACAAAATTCACCATGCGGACTTTTCTCCATGCGAGTAATGTCCCAAACTGTCTATGTTTTGATCGTTCCCTGGAAGACCAGTAGTAGTTTCCGAAGCACATCTGGACTCATTCTGTAAACTGTTGACCTTCAGTGTGTTGATGAAACACAGAAATTGCATAGGGATTGAATAAAAAAGCCACCATACGCACGTTTCTTCATGGGAGTAATGCCTCAAACTGGATACGCTTAGATATTTCCAGTTAGGACTAGTAGTAGTTTCCGGAGCACATCTGGAGCCATTCAGTTATCTTTGGACCTTCAGAGCGTTGATGAAACATTGAAATTGCATCGAGATTGAATTCAAAAGGCACCATGCGCTCTTTTCTCCATGAGAGTAATGTCTCAAACTGTCTACGCTTTGATCATTCCCTGGAGGACCAGTAGTAGTTTCCGAAGCACATCTGGAGGCATTATGTAATCTGTGGACAATCAGAAGGTTAATGAAACAAATAAATTGCATCGAGATTGAATACAACAGGCACCATGCGGACTTTTCTCCATGGGAGTAATGTCTCAAACTGTCAGCGACTTGATCGTTCCCTGGAAGACTAGTAGTAGTTTCCGAACCACATCTGGAGGCATTCAGTAATCTTTGGACCTTCAGAGTGTTGATGAAGCGCAGAAATTGCATCGAGATTGAATACATCAGGCGCCATGCGGACTTTTCTCCATGGGAGTAATGTCTCAAACTGTCTACGCTTTAATCGTTCCCTGGAAGGCCAGTAGTAGTTTCCGAAGCACATTTGGACGCATTCAGTAATCTTAGGACCTTCAGAGTGTTGATGTAACACAGAAATTGCATCGAGATGGAATACAACATTCATCATGCGGACTCCTCTCCATGGGAGTAATGACTCAAATTGTCTACGCTTTCTTTGATTCCTGGGAGACCAGTAATAGTTTACGAAGCACATCTGGAGGCATGCTGTAATCTTCCGACCTTCAGAGTGTTTATGAAACAAATAAATCGCTTCGGGATTGAATACAACAGGCACCATGCGGACTTTTCTGCATGGGAGTAATGTCTCAAACTGTCTCCGCTTGGATTGTTCCCTGGAAGACCAGTAGTAGTTTCCGAAGCACATCTGGACTCATTCTGTAAACTGTTGAACTTCAGTGTGTTGATGAAACACAGAATTTGCATAGGGATTGAATAAAAAAGCCACCATACGCACGTTTCTTCATGGGAGTAATGTCTCAAACTGGATACGCTTTGATCGTTCCCTGGAAGACTCGTAGTAGTGTCCGAAACACATCTGGAGGCATTCAGTAATCTTTGGACATTCAGAGCGTTGATGAAACACAGAAATTGCATCGAGATCGAATTCAACAGGCACCATGCGGACTTTTCACCATGGGAGTAATGTCTCAAACTGTCTACGCTTTGATCATTCCCTGGAGGACCAGTAGTAGTTTCCGAAGCACATCTGGAGGCATTATGTAATCTGTAGACTATCAGAAGGTTTATGAAACAAATAAATTGCATCGAGATTGAATACAACAGTCACCATGCGGACTTTTCTGCATGGGAGTAATGTCTCAAACTGTCTCCGCTTGGATGGTTCCCTGGAAGACCAGTAGTAGTTTCCGAAGCACATCTGGACTCATTCTGTAAACTGTTGAACTTCAGTGTGTTGATGAAACACAGAATTTGCATAGGGATTGAATAAAAAAGCCACCATACGCACGTTTCTTCATGGGAGTAATGTCTCAAACCGGATACGCTTTGATCGTTCCCTGGAAGACTCGTAGTAGTGTCCGAAACACATCTGGAGGCATTCAGTAATCTTTGGACCTTCAGAGTGTTGATGAAACGCAGAAATTGCATCGAGACTGAATACTACAGGCACCATGCGGACTTTTCTCCATGGGAGTAATGTCTCAAACTGTCTACGCTTTGATCGTTCCCTGGAAGACTAGTAGTAGTTTCCAAAGCACAACTGGAGGCATTCTGTAACACGTGGACCTTCAGAGTGTTGATGAAACACAGAAGTTGCTTCGGGTTAGAAAACAACAGGCACCATGCTTACTTTTCTCCATGGGAGTAATGTCTCAAACTGTCTACGCTTTGATCGTTCCCTGGAAGACTCGTAGTAGTTTCCGAAGCACATCTGGAGGCATTCGGTAATCTTTGGACATTCAGAGTGCTTATGAAACACAGAAATTGCATCGTGATAGAATACAACAGGCACCATGCGGACTTTACGCCAGGGGAGTAATGTCTCAAACTGTCTACGCTTTGATCGATTCCTGGGGGACCAGTCGTAGATTCCGAAGCACATGTCGAGGCATTCATTAATCTGTGGACCTTCAGAGTGTTGATGAAACACAGAAATTGCATCGGGATTGAATACAACAGGCGCCATGCGGACTTTTCTCCATGGGAGTAATGTCTCAAACTGTCTACGCTTTAATCGTTCCCTGGAAGGCCAGTAGTAGTTTCCGAAGCACATTTCGATGCATTCAGTAATCTTAGGACCTTCAGAGTGTTGATGTAACACAGAAATTGCATCGAGATGGAATACAACATTCATCATGCGGACTCTTCTCCATGGGAGTAATGTCTCAAATTGTCTACGCTTTCATTGATACCTGGGAGACCAGTAGTAGTTTACGAAGCACATTTGGAGGCATGCTTTAATCTTCCGACCTTCAGAGTGTTGATGAAACAAATAAATTTCTTCGGGATTGAATACAACATAATCCATGAGGACTTTTCTCCATGGGAGTAATGTCTCAAAGTGCCTACGCTTGGATCGTTCCCTGGAGGACCAGTAGTAGTTTCCGAAGCACAACTGGAGGCATTCCGTAATCGGTGGACCTTCAGAGTGTTGATGAAACACAGAAATTGCATCGAGATGGAATACAACATTCATCATGCGGACTTTTCCCCATGGGAGTAAAGTCTCATACTGTCTACGCTTTGATTATTCCCTGGAGGACCAGTAGTAGTTTCCGAAACACATATGTAGGCACTCTGTAATCTGTGGACCTTCAGAGTGTTGATAAAACAAATAAATTGCTTCGGGATTGAATACAACATTCCCCATGAGGACTTTTCTCCATGGGAGTAATGTCTCAAACTGTCTACGATTTGATCGTTCCCTGGAAGACTAGTAGTAGTTTCCAAAGCACAACTGGAGGCATTCTGTAATCGGTGGACCTTCAGTGTTGATGAAACAAATACATTGCATCGGGACTGAATACAACAGGCACCATGCGAACGTTTCTGCATGGGAGTAATGTCTCAACCTGTCTACGCTTTGATCGACTCCTGGGAGCCCAGTAGAGGTTTCCGAGGCCCATCTGGAGGCATTCTGTAATCTGTGGACCTTCAGAGTGTTTATGAAACAAATAAATTTCATCGGGATTGAATACAACAGGCACCATGCGGACTTTTCTCCATGGGAGAAATGTATCAAACTGTCTACGCTTTAATAGCTCCCTGGAGGACCAGTAGTAGTTTCCAAAGCACATCTGGAGGAATTATGAAATCTGTGGACCTTCAGAGTGTTGGTGAAACAAATAAATTGCATTGGGATTGAATACAAAATTCACCATGAGTACATTTCTCCATGGGAGTAATGTCTCAAACTGTCTACGACTTGATCGTTCCCTGGAAGACTCATAGTAGTTTCCGAAACACATCTGGAGGCATTCAGTAATCTTTGGACATTCAGAGCGTTGATGAAACACAGAAATTGCATCGAGATCGAATTCAACAGGCACCATGCGGACTTTTCTCCATGGGAGTAATGTCTCAAACTGTCTACGCTTTGATCATTCCCTGGAGGACCAGTAGTAGTTTCCGAAGCACATTTGGAGGCATTATGTAATCTGTGGTCTATCAGAAGGTTTATGAATTAAATAAATTGCATCGGGATTGAATACAACAGGCACCATGCGGACTTTTCTCCATGGGAGTAATGTCTCAAACTGTCTACGACTTGATCGTCCCCTGGAAGACTAGTAGTAGTTTCCGAACCACATCTGGAGGCATTCAGTAATCTTTGGACCTTCAGAGTGTTGATGAAACGCAGAAATTGCATCAAGATTGAATACATCAGGCGCCATGAGGACTTTTCTCCATGGGAGTAATGTCTCAAACTGTCTACGCTTTAATCGTTCCCTGGAAGGCCAGTAGTAGTTTCCGAAGCACATTTGGACGCATTCAGTAATCTTAGGACCTTCAGAGTGTTGATGTAACACAGAAATTGCATAGAGATGGAATACAACATTCATCATGCGGACTCCTCTCCATGGGAGTAATGACTCAAATTGTCTACGCTTTCTTTGATTCCTGGGAGACCAGTAATAGTTTACGAAGCACATCTGGAGGCATGCTGTAATCTTCCGACCTTCAGAGTGTTGATGAAACAAATAAATTGCTTCGGGATTGAATACAACATTATCCATGAGGACTTTTCTCTATGGGAGTAATGTCTCAAACTGTCTACGCTTTGATATTTCCCTGTAGGAACAGTAGTAGTTTCCGAAGCACATCTGGAGGCATTATGTAATCTGTGGACCTTCGGAGTGTTTATGATGCAAATAAATCGCATCGGGATTGAATACAACAGGCACCATGCGGACTTCTCTCCATTGGAATAATCTCTCAAATTGTCTACTCGTTTATCATTCTCTGGAGGACCAGTAGTAGTTTCCGAATAACATCTGGAGGCATTATGTAATCTGTGGACCTTCAGAGTGTTGATGAAAGGCAGAAATTGCATCGACCTTGAATACAACATTCACCATGCAGACCTTTCTCCATGCAGTAATACTGAAATTGTCTATTCTTTGATCGTTCCCTGGAAGTCCAGTAGTAGTTTCCAAAGCACAACTTGAGGCATTCTGTAATCAGTGGACCTTCAGAGTGTTGATGAAACACAGAAGTTGCATCGGGTTAGAAAACAACAGCCACCATGCTTACCTTTCTCCATGGAAGTAATGTCTCAACATGTCTACGCTTTGATCGTTCCCTGGAAGACTCGTAGTAGTTTCCGAAGCACATCTGGAGGCATGCTGTAATCTTCCGACCTTCAGAGTGTTGATGAAACACAGAAATTGCATCGAGATTGAAATCAACAGGCACCAATGCGGACTTTTCTCCATGGGAGTAATGTCTCAAACTGTCTACGCTTTGATCATTGCCTGGAGGACCAGTAGTAGTTTCCGAAGCACATCTGGAGGCATTCAGTAATCTTTGGACCTTCAGAGTGTTGATGAAAAGCAGAAATTGCATTGAGATTGAATACAACAGGCACCATTCGGACTTTTCTCCATTGGAATAATCTCTCAAATTGTCTACTCGTTGATCATTCCCTGGAGGACCAGTAGTAGTTTGCGAATAACATCTGGAGGCATTATGTAATCTGTGGACCTTCAGAGTGTTGATGAAACGCAGAAATTGCATCGACCTTGAATAGAACATTCACCATGCAGACCTTTCTCCATGCAGTAATACTGAAATTGTCTACTCTTTGATCGTTCCCTGGAAGTCCAGTAGTAGTTTCCAAAGAACAACTTGAGGCATTCTGTAATCAGTGGACCTTCAGAGTGTTGATAAAACACAGGAATTGCATCGGGATTGAATATAACATTCACCATGCGGACGTTTCTCCATAGGAGTAATGTCTTAAACTGTCTATGCTTTGATCGTTCCCTGGAAGACCAGTAGTAGTTTCCGAAGCACATCTGGACC
The DNA here is from genome assembly GCF_023897955.1 of Schistocerca gregaria. Lineage (NCBI taxonomy): Eukaryota > Metazoa > Arthropoda > Insecta > Orthoptera > Acrididae > Schistocerca > Schistocerca gregaria. Next base: position 3,269,185 of record NW_026061803.1, on the reverse strand, counting down.
CATTCTGTAATCTGTTGACCTTCAGGGTGTTGATGAAACAAAGAAATTGCATCGTGATTGAATACAAGAGTCTCCATACGCACGTTTCTTCATGGGAGTAATGTATCAAACTGTCTACGCTTAGATATTTCCCTGTAGGACCAGTAGTAGTTTCCGAAGCACATCTTGAGGCACTCTGTAATCTGTGGATCTTCAGAGTGATGATGAAACACAGAAATTGCATCGAGATTGAATACAACAGTCACCATGCGGACATTTCTCCATGGGAGTAATGTTTTAAACTGTCTACGCTTTGATCATTCCCTGGAGGACCAGTAGTAGTTTCCGAAGAACATCTGTAGGCATTATGTAATCTGTGGACCTTCAGAGTGTTGATGAAAAAAATACATTGCTTCGGGATTGAATACAACATTCCCCATGAGGACTTTTCTCCATGGGAGTAATGTCTCAAACTGTCTACGCTTTGATCGTTCCCTGGAAAACCAATTGTGGTTTCCGAAGCAGATCTGGATGCATTCTGTAATCTGTGGGCCTTCAGAGTGTTGAAGAAAGATAGAAATTACATCCGGATAGAGTACAACAGGCACCATGCGGACTTTACTCCATGGGAGTGATGTCTCAAACTGTCTACGGTTATATCGATTCCTGGGAGACCAGTCGTAGACTCCGTAGATTCTGAAGGACATGTCGTGGCATTCATTAATCTGTGGACATTCAGAGTGTTGATGAAACAAATAAATTGCATCATGATTGAATACAACAGGCACCATGCCGACTTTTCCCCATTGGAGTCATGTCTCAAACTGTCTACGCTTTGATAATTTCCTGGAGGACCATTAGTAGTTTCCGAAGCACATCTGGAGGCATTATGTAATCTGTGGATCTTCAGAGTGTTGATGAAACACAGAAGTTGCATCGGGTTTGAATACAACAGGCACCATGCTTACTTTTCTCCATGGGAGTAATGTCTCAAACTGGATACGCTTAGATATTTCCAGTTAGGACTAGTAGTAGTTTCCGGAGCACATCTGGAGGCATTCAGTTATCTTTGGACCTTCAGAGCGTTGATGAAACACAGAAATTGCTTCGAGATTGAATACAACTGGCACCATGCGGACTTTTCTCCATGGGAGTAATGTCTCAAACTGTCTACGCTTTGATCATTCCCTGGAGGACCAGTAGTAGTTTCCGAAGAACATCTGTAGGCATTATGTAATCTGTGGACCTTCAGAGTGTTGATGAAAGAAATTAATTGCTTCGGGATTGAATACAACATTCCTCATGAGGACTTTTCTCCATGGGAGTAATGTCTCAAACTGTCTACGCTTTGATCATTCCCTGGAGGACCAGTAGTAGTTTCCGAAGCACATCTGGAGGCATTATGTAATCTGTGGAATATCAGAAGGTTTATGAAACAAATAAATTGCATCGGGATTGAATACAACAGGCACCATGCGGACTTTTCTCCATGGGAGTAATGTCTCAAACTGTCTACGCTTTGATCATTCCCTGGAGGACCAGTAGTAGTTTCCAAAGCACATCTGGAGGCATTATGTAATCTGTGGACTATGAGAAGGTTTATGAAACAAATAAATTGCTTCGGGATTGAATACAACATTATCCATGAGGACTTTTCTCTATGGGAGTAATGTCTCAAACTGTTCCCTCTTGGATCGTTCCCTTGAGGACCAGTAGTAGTTTCCGAAGCACATCTGGAGGCATTATGTAATCTGTGGACCTTCGGAGTGTTGATAAAACAAATAAATTGCTTCGGGATTGAATACAACATTATCCATGAGGACTTTTCTCTATGGGAGTAATGTCTCAAACTGTCTACTCGTTTATCATTCTCTGGAGGACCAGTAGTAGTTTCCGAATAACATCTGGAGGCATTATGTAATCTGTGGACCTTCAGTGTGTTGATGAAACAAATAAATTGCTTCGGGATTGAATACAACATTATCCATGAGGACTTTTCTCAATGGGAGTAATGTCTCAAACTGTCTACGCTTTGATATTTCCCTGTAGGAACAGTAGTAGTTTCAGAAGCACATCTGGAGGCATTCAGTTATCTTTGGACCTTCAGAGTTTTGATGAAACACAGAAATTGCTTCGAGATTGAATACAACTGGCACCATGCGGACTTTTCTCCATGGGAGTAATGTCTCAAACTGTCTACGCTTTGATCATTCCCTGGAGGACCAGTAGTAGTTTCCGAAGAACATCTGTAGGCATTATGTAATCTGTGGACCTTCAGAGTGTTGATGAAAGAAATTAATTGCTTCGGGATTGAATACAACATTCCTCATGAGGACTTTTCTCCATGGGAGTAATGTCTCAAACTGTCTCCGCTTGGATCGTTCCCTGGAAGACCAGTAGTAGTTTCCCAAGCAAATCTGGAGGCATTCTATTATCTGTGGACCTTTAGAGTGTTCATGAAACACAGAAATCGCATCAAGATGGAATACAAAATTCACCATGCGGACTTTTCTCCATGCGAGTAATGTCCCAAACTGTCTATGTTTTGATCGTTCCCTGGAAGACTAGTAGTAGTTTCCGGAGCACATCTGGAGGCATTCAGTTATCTTTGGACCTTCAGAGCGTTGATGAAACATTGAAATTGCATCGAGATTGAATTCAACAGGCACCATGCGCTCTTTTCTCCATGAGAGTAATGTCTCAAACCGTCTACGCTTTGATCATTCCCTGGAGGACCAGTAGTAGTTTCCGAAGCACATCTGGAGGCATTATGTAATCTGTGGACTATCAGAAGGTTAATGAAACAAATAAATTGCATCGAGATTGAATACAACAGGCACCATGCGGACTTTTCTCCATGGGAGTAATGTCTCAAACTGTCAGCGACTTGATCGTTCCCTGGAAGACTAGTAGTAGTTTCCGAACCACATCTGGAGGCATTCAGTAATCTTTGGACCTTCAGAGTGTTGATGAAGCGCAGAAATTGCATCGAGATTGAATACATCAGGCGCCATGCGGACTTTTCTCCATGGGAGTAATGTCTCAAACTGTCTACGCTTTAATCGTTCCCTGGAAGGCCAGTAGTAGTTTCCGAAGCACATTTGGACGCATTCAGTAATCTTAGGACCTTCAGAGTGTTGATGTAACACAGAAATTGCATCGAGATGGAATACAACATTCATCATGCGGACTCCTCTCCATGGGAGTAATGACTCAAATTGTCTACGCTTTCTTTGATTCCTGGGAGACCAGTAATAGTTTACGAAGCACATCTGGAGGCATGCTGTAATCTTCCGACCTTCAGAGTGTTGATGAAACAAATAAATTGCTTCGGGATTGAATACAACATTATCCATGAGGACTTTTCTCGATGGGAGTAATGTCTCAAACTGTCTCCGCTTGGATCGTTCCCTGGAGGACCAGTAGTAGTTTCCGATGCACATCTGGAGGCATTATGTAATCCGTGGACCTTCAGAGTGTTTATGAAACAAATAAATCGCTTCGGGATTGAATACAACAGGCACCATGCGGACTTTTCTCCATTGGAATAATCTCTCAAATTGTCTACTCGTTGATCATTCCCTGGAGGACTAGTAGTAGTTTCCGAATAACATCTGGAGGCATTATGTAATCTGTGTTCCTTCAGAGTGTTGATGAAACGCAGAAATTGCATCGACCTTGAATACAACGTTCACCATGCAGACTTTTCTCCATGCAGTAATACTGAAATTGTCTACTCTTTGATCGTTCCCTGGAAGTCCAGTAGTAGTTTGCAAAGCACAACTTGAGGCATTCTGTAATCAGTGGACCTTCAGAGTGTTGATGAAACACAGGAATTGCATCGGGATTGAATATAACATTCACCATGCGGACATTTCTCCATGGGAGTAACGTCTCAAACTGTCTACGCTTTGATAATTATCTGGAGGACCATTAGTAGTTTCCGAAGCACATCTGGAGGCATTATGTAATCTGTGGACCTTCAGAGTGTTGATGAAACAAATAAATTGCATCATGATTGAATACAACAGGCACCATGCGAACGTTTCTGCATGGGAGTAATGTCTCAAATTGTCTACGCTTTGATCGATTCCTGAGAGACCAGTAGAGGTTTCCGAGCCCCATCTGGAGGCATTCTGTAATCTGTGGACCTTCAGAGTGTTAATGAAACAAAGAAATTGCATCGAGATTGAATACAACAGTCACCATGCGGACTTTTCTGCATGGGAGTAATGTCTCAAACTGTCTCCGCTTGGATTGTTCCCTGGAAGACCAGTAGTAGTTTCCGAAGCACATCTGGACTCATTCTGTAAACTGTTGAACTTCAGTGTGTTGATGAAACACAGAATTTGCATAGGGATTGAATAAAAAAGCCACCATACGCACGTTTCTTCATGGGAGTAATGTCTCAAACTGGATACGCTTTGATCGTTCCCTGGAAGACTCGTAGTAGTTTCCGAAACACATCTGGAGGCATTCAGTAATCTTTGGACATTCAGAGCGTTGATGAAACACAGAAATTGCATCGAGATCGAATTCAACAGGCACCATGCGGACTTTTCACCATGGGAGTAATGTCTCAAACTGTCTACGCTTTGATCATTCCCTGGAGGACCAGTAGTAGTTTCCGAAGCACATCTGGAGGCATTATGTAATCTGTGGACTATCAGAAGGTTTATGAAACAAATAAATTGCATCGGGATTGAATACAACAGGCACCATGCGGACTTTTCTCCATGGGAGTAATGTCTCAAACTGTCTACGACTTGATCGTTCCCTGGAAGACTGGTAGTAGTTTCCGAACCACATCTGGAGGCATTCAGTAATCTTTGGACCTTCAGAGTGTTGATGTAACACAGAAATTGCATCGAGATGGAATACAACATTCATCATGCGGTCTCCTCTCCATGGGAGTAATGACTCAAATTGTCTACGCTTTCTTTGATTCCTGGGAGACCAGTAATAGTTTACGAAGCACATCTGGAGGCATGCTGTAATCTTCCGACCTTCAGAGTGTTGATGAAACAAATAAATTGCTTCGGGATTGAATACAACATTATCCATGAGGACTTTTCTCGATGGGAGTAATGTCTCAAACTGTCTACGCTTTGATCGTTCCCTGGAGGACCAGTAGTAGTTTCCGAAGCACATCTGGAGGCATTCAGTAATCCTAGGACATTCAGAGTGTTGATGAAACACAGAAATTGCATCGGCATTGAATACAACAGGCACCATGCGGACTTTTCACCATGGGAGTAATGTCTCAAACTGTCTATGCTTTGGTCGATCCCTGGAAGACTAGTAGTAGTTTCCGAAGCACATCTATACTCATTCTGTAATCTGTAGACCTTCAGTGTGTTGATGAAACACAGAAATTGCATTGGAATTGAATACAACATTAATCATGCGGACTTTTCCCCATGGGAGTAGTGTCTCAAACAGTCTACGCTTTGATTGATTCCTGGAAGACCAGTAGTAGTTTCCGAAGCACATCTGTAGTCATTATGTAATCTGTGGAACTTCAGAGTGTTGATGAAACAAATAAATTGCTTCGGGATTGAATACAACATTCCCCATGACGACTTTTATCATTGGGAGTAATGTCTGAAACTGTCTCCGCTAGGATCGTTCCCTGGAAGACCAGTAGTAGTTTCCCAAGCAAATCTGGAGGCATTCTATTATCTGTGGACCTTCAGAGTTTGATGAAACACAGAAATTGCATCGGACTTTTCTCCATGGGAGTAATGTCCCAAACTGTCTATGTTTTGATCGTTCCCTGGAAGACCAGTAGTAGTTTCCTAAGCACATCTGGACTCATTCTGTACCCTGTTGATCTTCAGTGTTCTGATGAAACACAGAAATTGCATCGGGATTGAATACAAAAGCCTCCATACCCACGTTTCTTCATGGGAGTAATGTCTCAACTCTGTCTACGCTTAGATATTTCCCTGTAGGATCAGTAGTAGTTTCCGAAATACATCTGGAGGCATTCTATTATCTGAGGACCTTCAGAGTGTTGGTGAAACATAGAAATTGCATTGTGATTAAATACAACAGCCACCATGCTTACTTTTCTCCATAGGAGTAATGTCTCAAACTGTCTACGCTTTGATCGTTCCCTGGAAGACTAGTAGTAGTTACCGAAGCACATTTGGATGCATTCAGTAATCTTTGGACCTTCAGAGTGTTGATGAAAGATAGAAATAGCATCGGGATAGAATACAACAGGCACCATGCGGACTTTACTCCATGGGAGTAATGTTTCAAACTGTCTACGCTTTGATCGATTCCAGGAAGAACCAGTAGTAGTTTCCAAAGCACATCTGGAGGCATTCAGTAATCGTTGGACCTTCAGAGTTTTGATGAAACACAGAAATTGCATCGGGATTGAATACAACAGGCACCATGCGGACGTTTCTCCATGGGAGTGATGTCTCAAACTGTCTACGCTTTGATCGTTCCCTGGAAGAACCAGTAGTAGTTTCCAAAGCACATCTGGAGGCATTCAGTAATCGTTGGACCTTCAGAGTTTTGATGAAACACAGAAATTGCATCGGGATTGAATACAACAGGCACCATGCGGACGTTTCTCCATGGGAGGAATGTCTAAAGCTGTCTACGAATAGATATTTCCCTGGAGGACCAGTACTAGTTTCCGAAGCACATCTGGAGGCATTATATAATCTGTGGACCTTCAGAGTGTTGGTGAGACACAGAAATAGCATCGTGATGGGATACAACATTCACCATGCGGACTTTTCTCCATGGGAGTAATATCTCAAACTGTCTATCCTTTGATCGATCCCTGGAAGACTAATAGTAGTTTCCGAAGCACATCTATACTCATTATGTAATCTGTAGACCTTCAGTGTGTTGATGAAACACAGAAATTGCAACGGGATTGAATACAACATTAATCATGCGGACTTTTCCCCATGGGAGTAGTGTCTCAAACTGTCTACGCTTTGATTGATTCCTGGGAGACCAGTAGTAGTTTCCGAAGCACATCTGTAGTCATTATGTAATCTGTGGAACTTCAGAGTGTTGATGAAACAAATAAATTGCTTCGGGATTGAATACAACATTCCCCATGAGGACTTTTATCATTGGGAGTAATGTCTGAAACTGTCTCCGCTTGGATCTTTCCCTGGAAGACCAGTAGTAGTTTCCCAAGCAAATATGGAGGCATTCTATAATCTGTGGACCTTCAGAGTGTTGGTGAAACACAGAAATTGCATCGAGATGGAGTACAACATTCACCATATGGACTTATCTCCATGGGAGTAATGTCTCAAACTGTCTACGTTTTGATCGTTCCCTGGAAGACCAGTAGTAGTTTCCGAAGCACAACTGGACTCATTCTGTAATCTGTTGATCTTCAGAGTTCTGATGACACACAGAAATTGCATTGGGATTGAATACAAAAGCCTCCATACCCACGTTTCTTCATGGGAGTAATGTCTCAACTCTGTCTACGCTTTGATCGTTCCCTGGAAGACTAGTAGTAGTTACCTCAGCACATCTGGAGACATTCAGTAATCTTTGGACCTTCAGAGTGTCGATGAAAATCAGAAATTGCATCGGCATTGAATACAACAGGGCCCATGCTGCCATTTCTCCATGGGCGTAATGTATCAAACTGTCTACGATTCTATCGTTCCCTGGAAGACCAGTAGTAGTTTCCGAAGCACATCTGGAGGCATTCAGTAATCTTAGGACATTTAGAGTGTTGACGAAACACAGAAATTGCATCGGCATTAAATACAACAGGCACCATGTGGACTTCTCTCCATGGGAGTATTGTCTCAAACTGTCTACGCTTTGATCGTTCCCTGGAAAACCAATAGTAGTTTCCGAAGCACATCTGGAGGCATTCTGTAATCTGTGGACCTTCAGAGTGTTGATGAAAGATAGAAATTGCATTGGGATAGAATACAACAGGCACCATGCGGACTTTACTCCATGGGAGTAATGTTTCAAACTGTCTACGCTTTGATCGATTCCTGGGAGACCAGTCGTAGATTCCGAAACACATGTCGAGGCATTCATTAATCTGTGGACCTTCAGAGTGTTGATGAAACACAGAAATTGCTTCGGGATTGAATACAATTGGCGCCATGCAGACTTTTCTCCATGGGAGAAATGTCTCAAACTGTCCACGCTTTGATCGTTCCCTGGAAGAACCAGTAGTAGTTTCCAAAGCACATCTGGAGGCATTCAGTAATCGTTGGACCTTCAGAGTTTTGATGAAACACAGAAATTGCATCGGGATTGAATACAACAGGCACCATGCGGACGTTTCTCTATGGGAGGAATGTCTGAAGCTGTCTACGATTAGATATTTCCCTGGAGGACCAGTACTAGTTTCCGAAGCACATCTGGAGGCATTCTATAATCTGTGGACCTTCAGAGTGTTGGTGAGACACAGATATAGCATCGTGATGGAATGCAACATTCACCATGCGGAATTTTCTCCATATAAGTAATTTCTCAAACTGTCTACGCTTTGATCGGTCCCTGGAAGACCTGTAGTAGTTTCCAAGGCACATCTCGAGGCATTCTGTAATCGGTGGATCTTCAGAGTGTTGATGAAACACAGAAATTGCATCGGGATTCATTACAACATTCACCATGCGGACTTTTCTCCATGGGAGTAATGTCTCAAACTGTCCATGCTTTGATCGTTCCCTGAAAGACTAGTAGTAGTTTCCGAAGCATATCTATACTCATTCTGTAATGTGTACGCCTTCAGTGTGTTGATGAAACACAGAAATTGCATCGGGATTGAATACAACATTCATCATGCGGACTTTTCCCCATGGGAGTAATGTCTCAAACTGTCTACGCTTTGATTGATTCCTGGGAGACCAGTAGTAGTTTCCGAAGCACATCTGGGGCATGCTGTAATCTTCCGACCTTCAGAGTGGTGATGAAACACAGAAATTGCATCGAGATTGAATACAACATGCACCAATGTGGACTTTTCTCCATGGGAGTAATGTCTCAAACTCTCTACGCTTTGATCATTCCCTGGAGGAGCAGTAGTAGTTTCCTAAGCTCATCTGTAGGCATTATGTAATCTGTGGACATTCAGAGTGATGATGAAACAAATAAATTGCTTCGGGATTGTATACAACACTCCCCATGAGGACTTTTCTCCATGGGAGTAATGTCTGGAACTGTCTCCGCTTGGATCGTTCCCTGGAAGACCAGTAGTAGTTTCCAAATCAAATCTGGACCCATTCTAATATCTGTGGACCTTCAGAGTTTGATGAAACACAGAAATTGCATCGAGATGGAATACAACATTCACCATGCGGACTTTTCTCCATGGGAGTAATGTCTCAAACTGTCCACGCTTTGATCGTTCCCTGGAAGACTAGTAGTAGTTACCGAAGCACATCTGGAGGCATTCAGTATTCTTTGGACCTTCAGAGTGTTGATGAAACACAGAAATTGCATCGGCATTGAATACAACAGGCACCATGCGGACTTTTCTCCATGGGAGTATTGTCTCAAACTGTCTACGCTTTGATCGTTCCCTGGAAAACCAGTAGTAGTTTCCGAAGCACATCTGGAGGCATTCTGTAATCTGTGGACCTTCAGAGTGTTGATGAAAGATAGAAATTGCATCGGGATAGAATACAACAGGCACTATGCGGACTTTACTCCATGGGAGTAATGTCTCATAGTGTCTACGCTTTGATCGATTCCTGGGAGACGAGTCGTAGATTCCGAAGCACATGTCGAGGCATTCATTAATCTGTGGACCTTCAGAGTGTTGATGAAACACAGAAATTGCATCGGGATTGAGTACAACAGGCGCCATGCGGACTTTTCTCCATGGGAGTAATATCTCAAACTGTCTACGTTTTGATCGTTCCCTGGAAGAACCAGTAGTAGTTTCCAAAGTACATCTGGAGGCATTCAGTAATCGTTGGACCTTCAGAGCTTTGATGAAACACAGAAATTGAATCGGGATTGAATACAACAGGCACCATGCGGACGTTTCTCCATGGGAGGAATGTCTGAAGCTGTCTACGATTAAATATTTCCCTGGAGGACCAGTACTAGTTTCCGAAGCACATCTGGAGGCATTCTATAATCTGTGGACTTTCAGAGTGTTGGTTAGACACAGAAATAGCATCGTGATGGAATACAACATTCACCATACGGAATTTTCTCCATGGGAGTAATTTCTCAAACTGTCTACGCTTTGATCGGTCCCTGGAAGAGCAGTAGTAGTTCCCGAAAGCACATTTGGAGGCATTCAGTAATCTTTGGACCTTCAGAGTGTTGATGAAACACAGAAATTACGTCGGGATGGAATACAACGGCACCATGCGGACTTTTCTCTATGGCAGTAATGTCTCAAACAGTATATGTTTTCATAGTTCCCTGGAAGACCAGTAGTAGTTTCCGAAGCACATATGGAGGCAGTTCGTAATCTCTGGTCCTTCAGAGTGTTGGTGAAACACAAATGTTGCATCGAGATTGAATACAACATTCACCATGCACACTTTTCTCCATGGGAGAAATGTCTCAAACTATCTATGCTTTGATCGTTCCCTGGAAGACTAGTAGTAGTTTCCGAAGCACATATGGACTAATTCTGTAATCTCTGGACCTTCAGTGTGTTGATGAAACACAGAAATTGCATCGGGATTGAATACAAAAGCCTCCATGCGCACGTTTCTTCATGGGAGTAATGTCTCAAACTGTCTACACTTTGATATGTTCCTGGCAGACCAGTAGTAGTTTCCGAACCACATCTGGAGGCATTCTGTAATCCTTGGACCTTCAGAGTGTTGATGAAACACAGAAATTGCATCTAGATGGTATACAACATTCACCATGTGGACTTTTCTCCATGGGAGGAATGTCTCAAACTTTCTACGCTTAGATATTTCCCTATAGGACTAGTAGTAATTTCTGAAGCTCATTTGGAGGCACTCTGTAATCTGTGGACCTTCAGAGTGTTGATGAAACACAGAAATTGCATCGGGATTGAATATAACAGGCACCATGCGGAATTTTCTCGATGGGAGTAATGTCTCAAACTTTCTATGCTTTGATCGTTCTCATGAAGACCAGTAGTATTGTCCGAAGCACATCTGTAGGCATTCAGTAATCTTTGGACATTCAGAGTTTTGATGAAACAAAGAAATTGCATCGGGATTGAATATAACAGGCACCATGCGGACTTTTCTCCATGGGAGTAATGTCTCAAACTGTCTACGCTTTGATCGACTCCTGGGAGACATGTCGTAGATTCCGAAGCACATGTGCAGGCATTCTGTAATCTGTGGACCTTCACAGTGTTCATGAAACACAGAAATAGCATCGGGAATGAATACAACAGGCGCCATGCGGACTTTTCTTCATGGGAGTAATGTCTCAAACTGTCTACGCTTTGATCGTTCCCTTGAAGACCAGTAGTAGTTTCCGAACCACATCTGGAGGCATTCTGTAATCAGTGGACCTTCAGTGTGTTGATGAAACACAGAAATTGCATCGGGATTGAATACAACAGGCACCATGCAGATGTTTCTCCATGGATGGAAGGTCTGAAGCTGTCTACGCTTAGATATTTCCCTGTAGGACCAGTAGTAGTTTCCGAAATACATCTGGTGGCATTCTACAATCTGTGGACCTTCAGAGTGTTGGTGCAACACAGAAATTGCATCGTGATGGAATACAACATTCACCATGCGGAATTTTTTCCATGGGAGTAATGTCTCAAACTGTCTACGCTTTAATCGTTCCCTGGACAACCAACACTAGTTTCCGAACCACATCTGGAGGCATTCTGTAATCAGTGGACCTTCAGTGTGTTGATGAAACACAGAAAGTGCATCGGGATTGAATACAACAGGCACTATGCGGACTTTTCTCGATGGGAGTAATGTCTCAAACTGTCTTTGCTTACATCGTTCCTGGAAGAGCAGTAGTAGTTTCCGAAGCACATGTGGAGGCACTCTGTATTCTGTGGACGTTCAGAGTGTTGATGAAACATAGAAATTGCATTGTGATTAAATACAGCAGGCACCATGCTTACTTTTCTCTATGGGAGTAATGTCTCAAACTGTATACGTTTTGATCGTTCCCTGGAAGACCAGTAGTAGTTTCCGAAGCACATCTGGAGGCATTCTGTAATCTGTGGACCTTCAGAGTGTTGATGAAAGATAGAAATTGCATCGGGATTGAATACAACAGGCACCATGCGGACTTTTCTCCATGGTTGGAGAGGAATGAAGAAAATTGGGAAGTAGAAGTAGGTGAGAACCAATGATAATGCAACACAGTGTCTGTGACAATGGCAAAAAAGAAGAGAGACGGTGTGTCAGTGAGAAGATACAGCAGTAGTAGGAAGGAGTGAAACAGATAGTAGCAGTAAGATAGAGCAAGGCAGAGACAGTGACAGCAAGAGGAAATACTACTACTACTACTACTACTACTACTACTAGTAGTAGTAGTAGTAGTAGTAGTAGTAGTAGTAGTTGTAGTAGTAGTAGTGAGTGAGTGAGAATGGGCAAGCCGGGGTGAGGGGTATGAGTGATATATTAGTGAGAAGAGAACAAGTATATTTGTGTACCAAAAGTGTTGGGAAATTTTTGGGAAGGTGCTGGGTAAAGTAGGATGAGGTAGCTGGAATCAGATTCTTCAGTCAATTATTTATAAAGGAGCATACACACTTATTTGTGCTTAGAGAGGAGCATTTTCCCATTGGTAGATGAAACACTCAAAAAATATTACGTGTAACTGAAGCAAGTCATCAGGTTCTTCCATTTTCTCCCTATGTAACACTTAAAATGCTGAGATGAAGTGGGAGATATGATCCTGTGCAAAGAGTTTGACAGAGCACTGAAAGACCTAAGTTGAAACAAGTCCCTGGGAGTTGGCAACATTGCATTACAACTACTGACAGCCTTAGGAGAGCCAGTCCTGACAAAACTCTACCATCTGGTGAGCAAAATGTATGATACAGGTGAAATACCCTCAGACTTCAAGAAGAATATAATAATTCCAATCCCAAAGAGAACAGGTGTTGACAGATGTGAAAATTACCCAACTATAAGTTCAATAAGTCACAGCTGCAAAATACTAACGAGAATTCTTTACGGATGAATGGAAAAACTGGTAGAAGCTGACCTCGGGGAAGATCAGTTCGGATTCCGTAGAAATATTGGAACACGTGCAGCAACACTGACCCTATGACTTAACTTAGAAGCTACATTAAGAAAAGGCAAACCTGTGTTTATAGCATTTCTAGACTTGGAAAAAGCTTTTGACAATGTTGGCTGGAATACAGGGAGTCGTTTCTGAAAGTATTTGTATAAAGTGTAGCCATGTATGGAAGTGAAACATGGATGATAACTAGTTTGGACAAGAAGAGAATAGAAGCTTTCGAAATGTGGTGCTACAGAAGAATGCTGAAGATTAGATGGGTAGATCACATTACTAATGCGAAGGTATTGCATACAATTGGAGAGAAGAGGAGTTTGTGGCACAGCTTGACTAGAAGTAGGGATTGGTTGGTAGGACAGTTACTTAGGCATCAAGGGATCACCAATTTAGTATTGGAGGGCAGCGTGGAGGGTAAAAATCATAGAGGGAGACCAAGAGAAGAATACACTCAGCAGATTCAAAAGGATGTAGGCTACAATATGTACTGGGAGATGAAGAAGCTTGCACAGGATAGAGTAGCATGGAGAGCTGCATCAAACCAATCTCAGGACTGAAGATCACAACAACAACAACAACAACAACAACAACAACAACACTAAAAATCTTGGAAACGGCTTAATGTTTTTCCCATTTGTGTGTTATTATTAGTGTATCAAAGAAATAAAAGAAGAAACTACTCCGTCTTCATCAGTAACCCATTATAAAGTTAGTTAGTTGCTCATTCCACGGACAATTTTGCATGACAGATTGTAATGATGTGGAGAAAGTCATTTTACATTGACATTCCAAGTTAATTTGTACATATAATTACTTTCTGATCATTTCCTAGTTTGTGTTTTTTCTTTATTATTTACAAAAAGAAAAGTGTGTTCAGATTTAAGTTAGTAATTCCTGTTCACCACAGTATCCTTTGCATCACATACATGATGTAGGTATTGTCATAATAAGATACAGCATACATACATCACAATTCTAGATGTTAATATAACTAATATGAAATTAACATTATACAATGTGTTTAAAAAATTTCATAATGGACTAATGGATTGGTATTAGATGTGCCCTATAACAATTCTGACATACAAGCAGTACACTTCAAGAAACAAGAATATACAAACAATATTTAATATTTACAATGAGAACAGCATGTTTGAATGACACTGAAAAGAAAACAAGAGGTTATTAGTCGTCAAGGAATTCAGAATTCTCATCCATGATATAGAAACATTAATTTAATACTTAAGTTTTATTTCTGACTTAAATTTTTTGTCATCCATAATTCCCTTGATCTAAATTGACAGTGTGTTATACAGCTTTATTCCATAATGGCTCAACCTGTTTTGAGTTTTTGTTTTTATTTTTCTACATGCAGATTCTTCCTGATGTGTGTTGTACTTCTGTAAATCTGAATTCATATGTCAATTACTTGTGTGTGTACTTCTATCAGACATACCTTTGAATATGAACAACAATGGTACTGTAAGTATTATTAACTGCATGAATAAGGGCTTGCAGTGTGTTTGTGGAGAGCTGTATTTAATAATTTTAATGACATTCTCCTGTCATTTCAAAGTATCTGGAAGTGAGGTTTTTTGACACCTCAGAACATTCTTCTATAAGATGCAGCAGACTGGAAATAAGCAAAATACACTAACGGTGTACATTGTTTGCAACAAATTCCATAAATTATGCTCGGTGCAAAACATGCAGAATTGAGTTTTTTGGATATGTAAATGCAATGGCTTTTCCAGCTGAAGACATGGTCAGTGTGCATGCCCAATAATTCTGTAAACTTTACTTTCTCTATTTCATGGTCACTCAATAAAAACTGGAGGATATACTTCTCATTTCCTTTACTGTACTGTAGGTAATTTATTTTATTTAAATTAAATGTTAACTTATTAGGAAGAAACTGCTGCAGCACGCATTTCACAACTTTTTTAGCAGTAATAGATAAGGATTTTCCATCATCACCAAATTATGGTTGTATGGTCTGCAAATAACATCATTTTTGACAAACCGTTTGGGCTTTTAATGTCAATTATATAGATCAGAAATTATAGGTGGGGCCATGAACAGTACCCTACAGGACACCTGTTGCCACCCTCTTAGCATCTGATAGCCACTTTATTTTTTGCCTGTTTTGAGACCCTGTGAGTTCCAAAACCTGTGTTCTATGTTGTAGATAGGATTAAGTTAGTTCCTTGCCAATATCTTTGATGCTATAGCTTCCAGTTTCTAATGGAGTATTTAGTGGTTCACTGTATCAAAGGCATTGATAAGATCTTGGTTGATTCCTACAACCCTTTTGTTATGGTCTAAATTCCTTCTGGCTCCTTCATGAGACTTGTATGGCTCCTGTGTTATAACCTGTATGAAAGCTGTGTTGATTACAATTCAGAAGATTGGAGGTGTCGAGATAGCTTATGATCCTGATTTTCATCAACTTCCTAAAGATTTATGAAAGAGATTGAAGGAGGGACATACGTCTGCAGTTTTCTACCTAGCATGAATACCCATTTTTGAACAGAGTTCTAACCTTAGAAATTTTCATCCTCTGTGTGAACACACCTTCACTGAATGAGAAATTGGCAGTATGTACCAGTGGCTACAAAATTTGTGGAGCAACTTTTTTTATTTGTGACACTTGCACTTTATCCATTTCTGCAGACATTTCTGGCCTCAGACTATTAATTACTTCCACATTTCATATTCATTAGTGGAACTTGGAACTTATTCTCCTACTGATGCCTACTTTGGTGCTGGTTTTTACTTTTGTTTGTTAAAGTTCATGCTTAGTTTCTCAAGTACACTTAGAAAGTAGTTAATAATGTAATTGAGCAATGCTTCTTTTTTTAGTTGATTGTTATCTCCAGATATAAGTATAGTCTCCTGTTCCTTACTGCTTTTCCCAGTTCTCTTTAACAATTTACCATGTTCTGCTTGATTCATTGTCTGACTCCCTTACCAATCTATAATTATGTAATATGTATGCTACATTAATTATCCTTTTTATACACTTACATTTGCAGTTTCATACTTTTTTTCCTTTTTAGTGTCAGAAAAATTTTTCACTTCAGTGTAGAAATTTCTCAGTGTGTGTTTGTAAGTGTATGTGAGTTGACTTTCATGAATCTTTATAGACAGCACATTTCCAGATCCATCATGGAAAGAGAGAACATGTCATTTGTATTTGTTTGTGACAATACGTATGCCGAGGATTGGTCAGTCACTGTGGTAGTAAACTGGTGGCAGTTTTCAGGGGAGAAAATTCTTTTGTACCTATGATGTACTATTGTTGTATTTACGGGAAGTGTGAAAACTGTAATGAGTGCATTGTGGTCAGATAAGCCTAGGTCAATGTTCCTTACTTCTATATCTGAGGTTTCTAGATTTGAAGATGTATTGTCTATGAAACTTTTTGAAGAGTTTGTTAGCATAGCTGGGATATTTACACACATGCCGGAAAAGTTTTGCATCATCCCAGTTCCAAGAACTCCTGAAGATAGATGTTGACTGTGGATATTGTATTACAGACACAGTCCCTTTGACTGTTAAGAGATGTCACTAAACCCACCCAAAGATGTATACAACCATGCATGAGCAGCACCTCTTAGACGGAGGGGCTCCGACAGCCAATAAGTTCGAGTCATTCCACCTGGAAGGAGGTAGACAGCTCATGTTGTCTGAAGTTCAGCCATGCCTAGATGGCCAATACTGTGGTTTGATCACATCCACTTAGTTACTTTGTGCTAGGAAGGGCTCTCAACAGGGGAAGTGTCCAGGCATCTCGAAGTGAACCAAAGTGAAAGTGTTCAAATATAGAGGACATACAGAGATACAGGAACTACTGATGACAATCCCCACTCAAGCCACCCAAGGGCTACTACTGCAGTGGATGACTGCTAGCTATGGCTTGTGGCTCATAGGAACCCTGACAGCAATGCCAGAATAATGCTTTTTGTGCAGCCACAGGATGTTGTGTTATGACTCAAACTGTGCACAACAGGCTGCATGATGGGCAACTCCACTCCTGACATCCATGGTGAGGTTAATTTTTGCAACCATGACAACATGCAGTGTCTTACAGATGGGTCCAACAACATGCTGAACAGGCCACTCAGGATTGGCATCACATTCTCTTCACTAATGAGTATCATATATGCCTTCAACCACACAATCGTTGGAGGCGTGTTTAGAGGCAACACGGTGAAGCTGAACACCTAAGACACACTGTACAGCAGGTGTAGTTTCATTATGTGGGGCTGATGTATGTTGCTGCTGGTCATGGAAGGCATCATAATGGCTGCATGATACATGAATGCCATTCTCCAACCAATAGCGCAATGATATCGGCAGCATATTCGTGAGGCATTAATTGTTGTGGACGAGAATTCATACCCCCATGAATGACTTCCTTCGGGATAATTATATTGTTTAACTAGAGTGGCCAGCATGCTCTCCAGACAGAACCCATCAAACTTGTCTGGGATTTATTGAAAATGGCTGTTTATGGATAACATGACCCGCCAACCACTCTTGGGGATCTATGCCAAATCGCCGTTGAGGACTGTGACAATCTGGACCAACAGTGCCTTGATGAACTTGTGGATGGTATGCCATGACAAATACAGGCATGCATCAATGCAAGTGGATGTGCTATTGGGTATTAGAGGTACCAGTGTATACAGAAATATGGACCCCCACCTGTGAAGGTATCACTGTATAGTGGTAAAACATGCAGAGTGTGGTTTTTATGAGCAATAAAAAGGGCATAAATGTTGTTTATGTTGATTTCTATTCCAATTTTCTGTACAGGTTCTCTACTCTCCAACTCTAGGGAATGAGGTTATGCAAAACTTTTTTGATGTGTGTATTAGAATAAAAGTTGAAACTACATAGAAAATTAAGGAACGGAATTTTAATTGCACTGTGTACCAACATATTGACATTATAAAGTCCCAAGATACAATTATTGACTTTTTCTCACCACATAAGATGCTCAGTCTAATTTATAAAAATGTCTGGATCACAGATCTTGTTTCTAGAACACTTTCACAGCTGCCACACTTTCTATACCAAGAAGTCTCTTCCATACAGCCTAGTCATCCATGGCTGTTGCATCAGTAGTGATGAGCAGTTCCTCTGAAAATATGCTGAGGATCTCACTGAGGCCTTCACAGACTGTTATTACCTTCCCAGCTTTGTACAACAACACATCCCCGTGCCTTATTGCTCCAGTCACCCACCACCTCGCAAAGATACAGCATTCCACTCATGACATGGTAGTACAATCAGGACTGGAGCAACCATATCATATTCTCCTTCTCCCCTGCAGGTCCGGGGTATTCCTGCCTGTCGTACAAGGTGACTAAAAGGAGTTTCACATGTTTCAGCCCTTATGTGATGGCCTCCTGTAGGGTTTGACTTCCATTCTTCAAACTTTTCCGAAAGAATGAGCCAATTGGAGAAGGGAGCCTTAAAAGGTCCATTGTGTCCTTCGTGAATTACGATCTTTAGACCCGTGACCACACAGGCATTGTGCTGCTGATGCCTGCACTGTTAACTCCCTGCATATGCCAAGGGGTAGATGCCCATCCTCCTGGGGCACCGGGACTCCCAGCAAAGGCCATCCTATCAGGTGGCGCCTGTTGGGAGGGCTCCTGGTCAGAGTGGGCGGCATCAGGGTGGATGACAAACGATGAAGCGCAGTCCATCATCTCTTGCTGGTGGTGAAACACCAGCAGTTTCTAAGCTATCACAAGCACAATTCAACACACAAAAGTACAAGTAAGAGCTTAAATGTGGTCCAGGGTATCACATTTCACAGAGACATTCTTTTGCAGTCCGAAATTGAGCTGCATGCCAATTTAGAGTGACGAGCTGTAAATTTCATCCAGCATGTCCACCGGGGTCGGAAGGATAATGAGGTTGCCAGCGGTGCCTTCATATTGGCCTTTGAGGGTGATACATTGTTCAAGAAGGTCAAGGTGATGGTCTACTGGTGTGATGTAAAGACCTGTATCCATCCCCCAACTCGGTGCTTTAAGTGCTGGAAGTTCAGCAATATGTTTTCCCGCACTACTTCCAGTGTCACAAGCCAAGATTGTGGTTGCCCACCACATCACAATACTCCATGTGCACTGCCTTCCACGTGTGTCAACTGCAGAGAGCACCACTCACCTTGCTCACCTGACAGCAGGATTCTCCAGAAAGAAAGGAGAATCATGGAGTACAAGACCCTGGACTGAATGACCTACACTGAGGCTAAGAGAAAATTTGAACACATGCATCCTGTGTGTATGACATAGTCTTGCACCATCCCTACAACAGTTCTGACACCATGAGCTGTGCCAAACCAGGTCACCTCTCAGAGCTGGTAGACTCACCTGCCCCCTTGATGTTGGAGAGCATTTCCATCCCTGTTGATCCTGCACCACCTACTTGAGGAGCAACACGCCCCCCCACCCCCACCCCCCCCCCGCCCCCACCGCCACCATCATTGCGCAACAATCAAGGCTGGAGCTGGAGAAGCGTAAGTGTTCTTCAGCTTCTCTCCCTAGGAGGTGGTCCCTTGGGTCACTCCATTCCTAGGTATCTTCTAGTGGGATACATGCTGGCCAGGGTAGTTGACTTACACCTTCTAGAGCACGTTGGGTGGCAGGGGATACATGCGGACGTGCATTGTCCTGTTGGAACAGCAAGTTCCCTTGCTGGTCTAGGAATGGTAGATCGATGGGTTTGACGACGGTTTGGATGTACCGTGCACTATTCAGTGTTCCCTTGACGATCACCAGAGGTGTACAGCCAGTGTAAGAGATTGCTCCCCACACCATGATGCTGGGTGTTGGCCCTGTGTGCCTCGGTCGTATGCAGTCCTGATTGTGGCGCTCACCTGCACGGCACCAAACACGCATACGACCATCATTGGCACCATGGCAGAAGCAACTCCCATCGCTGAAGACGACACATCTCCTTTTGTCCCTCCATTCACGCCTGTCGCGACACCTCTGGAGGCGGGCAGCACGATGTTGGGGCGTGAGCGGAAGACGGCCTAACGGTGTGCGGGACCGTAGCCCAGCTTCATGGAGACGGTTGCGAATGGTCCTCGCCGATACCCCAGGAGCAACAATGTCCCTAATTTGATGGAAGTGGCGGTGCGGTCCCCTACGGCAGTGCGTAGGATCCTACGGTCTTGGCGTGCATCCGTGCATCGCTGCGGTCCGGTCCCAGGTTGACGGGCATGTGCACCTTCTGCCGACCACTGGCGACAACATCAATGTACTGTGGAGACCTCACGCCCCACGTGTTGAGCAATTCGGCGGTATGTCCACCCGGCCTCCCGCGTGCCCACTATACGCCCTCGCTCAACGTCCGTCAACTGCACATACGGTTCACATCCATGCTGTCGCGGCATGCTACCAGTGTTAAAGACTGCAATGGAGCTCCGTATGCCACGGCAAACTGGTTGACACTGACGGCGGCGATGCACAAATGCTGCGCAGCTAGCGCCATTCGACGGCTAACACCACGGTTCCTGGTGTGTCCACTGTGCCGTGCGTGTGATCATTGCTTGTACAGCCCTCTCGAAGTGTCCGGAGCAAGTATGGTGCGTCCTACACACCGGTGTCAATGTGTTCTTTTTTCCATTTCCAGGAGTGTAGATCTCGCCAGACCCTCTCACATGATGGATATAAACTATTCAGGCAATAAATCAGTGGAAGCAGGTGACTGTGAGCTGTACAGTGCTTCACTGAATTTTCCGTGCCTTCCCAGTCTCACGATGTCATCGTCCAGTGGAACTGTGGTGGTTTTATCCACTGCCTGGCTGAGCTACAGCAACTGTTGAGGTTTAAACCTGCTATCTGCATTGCCCTCCAGGAAACCTGGTTCCCTGCCCTCCGTCACTATAAGGCATATTACAGCAACCACAGTGACTATAATCGATTGACAGGTGGAGTTTGCGTTTATGTTCTAAACTCAGTCTGCAGTGAATATGTGCCCCTTCAAAACTCTCTTGAAGCTGTGGCTGTCAGAATAAAGATGATGCACGAAATAACTGTCTGCAATGTGTATCTTCATCTAGATGGTGCAGTACCCCTGAATGTATTAGCTGCACTAATTATTAAACTGCCTAAACCTTTCCTTTCTCGGGAGATTTTAATGCCCATAACCCCTTGTGGGGTGGTACCATAGTTACTGGGCGAGGCAGAGTTGTCGAAATTTACTGTTGCAATTTGACCTCTGACTCTTAAATACTGGGGCCACCACATGCTTCAGTGTGGCTCATGGGAGTTACTCAGCCATTGACGTATCAATCTGCAGCCCAGGACATCTCCCATCTATCCACTGAATGGCACATGACTACCTGTGTGGTAGTGAGCAGTTCCCCATCTTCCTGGCAGTGCCCCAGCATCAGGCACACAGATGCCTGCCCAGATGGGCTTTGAACAAGGCTAACTGGGTAACTTTCACCTTAGCTGTCACCGTTGAATCTCCCCCACATTGTAACATCGATGTGATGGTTGAGCAGATGACTAGCACAATTGTTTCTGTCACAGGAAACGGAATCCCTCGCTCTTTAGGGTGCCCAAGGAGTAAGGCAGTCACTTGGTGGTCGCCGCAAATCATTCAGGCAATTGAGGAGTGTCTGCAGGCTTTACAGCCCGTAAGTGGCACCCTTCCCTGGAGCACATCATAGTCTTTAAATGGTTCCGTGCCAGTGTTCGCTACCTTATCGAACAACAGAAGGAGTGGTGTTGGGAGAGATAAGTCTCCACCATTGGAGGCCACATGTCTTCCAAAGTCTGGAAAAAGATGAAATGTCTCTTTGGGTACCAAGACCCAATGGCTGTCCCTGGTGTTACCATAAATGGCGAGTTATGTACCGACACAAATGTGATTGCCGGGCACTTTGCCGGGCACTGCATTGGATAATCACCCCCCAAGGTTTCGCACACTGGAATGGTGGCTGAAAGGTAATGTACTCTAATGCACTACATGCTGTGGTGAATCCTATAATGCCCCATTTACAAAGTGGAAGCTCTTCAGTGCTCTTGCACATTGCACCGACACAGTTCCTGGGCCTGACCGCACCCACAGCCAGGTGATTAAACATATCTCATCTGACTGAAAGTGACATATAATCATCATCTTCAACCGGCTATGGTGAGATTCTCTAAAAACTCACTTGATGTTGACAGCTATCACCCCATCTGCCTCACCAATGTTCCTAAAAAGCAATGCCACAAGAGTGAGAATAAAACGGATGAAATGTGTAACACAAAACAGAAAGAAAGGAAAAGCCACAAGAATGAAGGGCACACTATGAACACTAAAAGGAACAAAAGAGGACAAGAAAACAACAGAAGAGAGTAAAACATGAAAGCAGATTACAGTGGCTGGCAACCACGAGGATAGAAAGGCAAAGCCAGTGACTCTGCAACACATTAAAATCTCAACCGTACAGCACTAGGCTGGAGGACACAGAGGGTCAAAGGATACACTAAACCCTACATATAAGTATAAAACCCACTCTCACGGATAAAATGTAAAACTAAAACTGCTGTGGAGTCACTGTGTCCAACACCGAAGGCAGGTTGGTGGGAAAGTTGACAGTCGGTCACAGAGCGGCTAAATGTGAGTAGTCCAGGAAGAGGTGGACAACTGTCATTTGGAAGCCACAGCGACACTTAGGTGGCTTCTCGCAACAGAGTAGTTAACCATGCATTAGTCTCATATAGTCAATGCAGAGCCGGCAGAGGATGATTGGTTCCCTGGGAGAGGCCTGCCTGGAAGACTTCCACACATTCATAGCCTCCTTAATGACATGCAGTTTGTTGCGTGTGCTGTTATGCCATTCCATCTCCCAAAGCCAGAAAACCCCATGGTGTAAGACAGAATGTAGGTCAGCTTCAGAGAATGCCTATCTCCAGAAGCAGTTTCCACGTCGCCTGTTTGGGAGCCATTCCGTGGTTTTTCAGTGGACCCCAGGACACGTCATTATCCCTGGCCATGAACTTGCTGATAGGCACATGTGAGAAAACGCAAATCACCAAAATGTAAGTAGTTACTCTTTTTAAAAAAAAATTTGAATTTAACTGTTTAATAATATAAAACTAACACAACTGTATCGTTATAAATCCCACTGATGATACCTTAGAACAGGAGAATGTGAAAAGTGTATGGGATAAATAAAGTAACTAGCAGCAGGATAAGGCAGCTTTATTTACAAAACAAATTTTTATATGCTTGCTGCAGAGGATGGCCACACAAACAGACTTGTTATTCATGCCATGCCAGGCATTTCCACATGGCCCATACCAGAAATTCAGAAGATTCATCTGAACATCCATAAAACCATACAACGCACAAAATTCAACAACATATGCAAATGTAACAATCTGGTACCTAAATATTCAATGTAAAAATTAAAAACAGTTCAACCACCACGCAAAAACCAATGCATTCTTCTCAGAAAATATGGTTAAAATACGAGATAAAATCCCTAAGACTCTAAAAAACAAGAGTTAAATTATGAGTTGTATAAGACATATTTACAACTCGCAGACACCATAAATCATATGAAAGTTTTCTCCCATCTGGTCAACAGGGTCGAAAAGCTTCAAAACTGGTGCACAAAGAATAGAAACAGTTAATAGAAGAAAGATCAACCTACTCAAAAAACTCCAGTTACAACATATTACCTTTACTCACACACACAAATTCTACCCAAGATTAGTGAACCTTACGGACACACAGTTAAACAGTAAAGAAAGACAGCTGTTGGAGAAAGGATGAAAATACAATGTAAATTTAGAAAAAGATGAAGGTTCCTTAGGAAATCTAATTATAGAAGCATAAAGTGTTTTGACAAGGGATGATAGGAATGAAAATAGCAGTGTCAGCATTGGATTAACTAGAGAACCAGTAAAAAAAGAAATCCAGAATATAATAACCAGCATCAAAATGCAACAACACAAAAACAACAAAAACTCAGATCTGCAACACTAGGATAAATTAGGAAAAAACTACAAAAACAAAATGTTATCTTTTTAAAATAATAATTCCAATCCCAAAGAAAGCAGGTGTTGACAGATGAGAAAATTACCAATAAATCAGTTTAATATGTGACAGCTGCAAAATACTAACACGAAAGATTTACAGACGAATGGAAAAACTAGTAGAAGCCGACCTCGGGGAAGATCAGTTTGGATTCCGTAGAAATACTGGAACACATGAGGCAATACTGACCTTACGACTTATCTTAGAAGAAAGATTAAGGAAAGGCAAACCTATGTTTCTAGCATTTGTAGACTTAGAGAAAGCTTTTGACAATGTTGACTGGAATACTCTCTTTCAAATTCTGAAGGTAGCAGGGGTAAAATACAGGGAGCGAAAGGTTATTTGCAATTTGTACAGAAACCAGATGGCAGTCATAAGAGTCGAGGGGCATAAAAGGGAAGCAGTGGTTGGGAAGGGAGTGAGACAGGGTTGTAGCCTCTCACTGATGTTATTCAATCTGTATATTGAGCAAGAAGTAAAGGAAACAAAAGAAAAATTCAGAGTAGGTATTAAAATCCATGGAAAAGTAATAAAAACTTTGAGGTACGCCGATGACATTGTAATTCTGTCAGAGTCAGCGAAGGACTTGGAAGAGCAGTTGAATGGAATGGACAGTGTCCTGAAACGAGGATATAAGATGAACATCAACAAAAGCAAAATGAGGATAAAGGAATGTAGTCGAATAAAGTCGGGTGATGCTGAGGGAATTAGATTAGGAAATGAGACACTTAAAGTAGTAAATGAGTTTTGCTATTTGGGGAGCAAAATAACTGATGATGGTTGAAGTAGAGAGGATATAAAATGTCGACTGGCAATGGCAAGGAAAGCATTTATAAAGAAGAGAAATTTGTTAACATCGAGTATAGATTTAAGTGTCAGGAACTCTTTCCCGAAAGTATTTGTATAAAGTGTAGCCATGTATGGAAGTGAAACATGGATGATAACTAGTTTGGACAAGAAGAGAATAGAAGCTTTCGAAATGTGGTGCTACAGAAGAATGCAGAAGATTAGATGGGTAGATCACATAACTAATGAGGAGGTATTGAATAGGATTGGGGAGAAGAGAAGTTTGTGGCACAACTTGACTAGAAGAAGGGATCCGTTGGTAGGACATGTTCTGAGGCATCAAGGGATCACCAATGTAGTATTGGAGGGCAGCGTGGAGGGTAAAAATCATAGAGGGAGACCAAGAGAAGAATACACTCAGCAGATTCAGAAGGATGTAGGTTGCAGTAGGTACTGGGAGATGGAGAAGCTTGCACAGGATAGAGTAGCATGGAGAGCTGCATCAAACCAGTCTCAGGACTGAAGACCACAACAACAACAACAACAACAACATTTTAAAAGGAGACAAGGGGGCCACAATATTACTGATACACCAAGAACAATACATTGACAAAACACAAGAAATCATTTTACAAAATAGCATTACAAATTTAAAATCAGACATGACATTCAGATTAAAGACAAAAGTAAAAAAAAAAAAAAAAAAAAAAAAAAAAAAAACCCTGAAAAATATTGACATCATACTGGATAACATAGAGAAAAGAAAGTTGTCATAGATCAGTCCCACTGCGCTGGTTCTCCGAAGCCAACCAAAAATCCACAAACTGAATCTTCTGTGAGGCCAATACTGGATTTTAGAAAATCCCCCCACATTAAAGCTTGCAGGATACATGTTAAAATTTCTGTCTGAAAATTTCAAATTACAAGAAGACAGAACTATTAAAAACACTACACAGCAAATACAACGAACAAAAGATATAACCCTCCTTTCATTTGTTATAGAAAACATGTATTGCAATATACCAGTACCAGAAATGGTTCAAATGGCTCTGAGCACTATGGGACTTAACATCTGAAGTCATCAATCCCCTAGATCTTAGAGCTACTTTAACCTAACTAACCTAAGGACAACACACACACAGTCATGCCTGAGGCAGGATTCGAAACTGCAACCTTAGTGGCTGCGTGGTTCCTGACTGATGCGCCTAGAATTGCTTGGTCACACCGGCCAGGAGTACCAGAAGTAATAGAAATTATACATAAGTACCTGAAAACTTATAGTCACCTTCCTGATGAACAGATTAAGGAAATATGCACAGTAATAAAGCTCATAACACAACGAAATTACTTCAAATTCAGTAATGAATTTTATTTAGAAGAAGATGGATTACCAACTGGGTCCCCAGTTTCAGAAGCCTTAGCAGATATTTTTGTAAACCACATTTAACAGATCATTTTCACAAAAATATTTGCAAAAGAATACAACATATTATAGTGGTTCAGATACATGGATGACATCCTTTGCTTAACAGATGTACCACAAAGAAAAATTGAAAAACTACATACTGACTTCAGCAAGATCCATAAAAATATAAAATTCACAATTGAAAGAGTACAGAACAACCAAATTAACTTCCTGGATATAACAATAAAAAAACAGAACCATAAGCATATGTTTGAAATTTACCGTAAACCCACAGCAACAGACAATATGATTCCTCAATCCTCTAACCACCCGCTCACACAAAAGCAAACAGCACTTCAACACATGCTCCACAGACTCAACACAGTACCACTTGCCAAAGAAGGCTACCAAAAAGAATTGGACATAATGATGCAGGAGGCACAAAATAATGGTTACAACAGTAACACAGTAACCAAGCTTAACAACAAAATTAAAAGTAAAATAAAAGCAGAAAGCTCCAAACCACAGACAACAACACAACAGAACCAAACACAAACATGCAGTCTCATAACAACTGCACAGGATAATCAGAAAAAGTTGAAAGAAAACAGTAGATGATACACAATGACATACAAACGCAAACTCACCTATCAAATCACCAACATTTTCAAGAGATAAGGAATAAACATAGCAGACACAATATACAGTTCTATTCAAAAATACACCCCAAAACTGACAAATAACAGAGACATATACCAGAAAGCAGGTATATACCAGCTACAGTGTAACACTTGTGAAGGCAGTTACATAGAGCAAACAGGGGAACATTTGATGTCAGATACAAAAAACACATGAGAGTTTGGAAATATGGGACAAACCACATCACATTTGCAGAATGCCTAAGAGAAAATGACCACAAACCAACCACTAGAGACAATGACATAAAGTAATTAGAATCGACAGTAAAACAACACCTCCTAATAATCCAAGAAAATTACCACATACAGAAAACCAAAGCAGAAGGGAAAATCCTGTTGAATGACCAAGTACATATGCCAAGCCATTCATTATTTAAAATAATAGAATACCATCTGCAAAAAGGATTAATAGAATAATACAGTCCAATATAATAATAATAGAATCCAAAAAATCCATGAACCCCTCCACAGAATATTGAAAGGAAAAGTCAAATCAGCTGTCGCTGTCACCAAAGTTTTCAACCACTCACTAATAGCTTGTACTCCTGCCTCCACTGCCCCCCCCCCCCCCCACCCAAATTAAAACTCATCAGCTCTATCCCCCTCCCTCCCTCTCTCTCAATCATACTCACACGCAGTATAAACATTAGAAATAGAAGTTAGTCTCAAACATATACTTCGTTACATTTGCAACAAATAGGTAAACTTCTCAAAGAAGATGAAACAAATAATGTAGTTGCAATATTTACGTTGAGAAAAACAGTGTACGACGAAATAGTTGTATCGAGTGACAAAAGAACAATAGTCGACCACAAAAAGGTGAGAAATATGGTGAATGGTGTATGGAAGGTGAGAACACAAAGATGTGATTATATGGCAGTGATAAAAGTGGTAGTGTGACCTTCAGACCAGATGTGAGGATAAGCAAATTAGCAAATCATAAGTAATTACTTTTTTTTACAAAGTGAACTGTTTAATAATCTAAAAGTAACAAAATTGTATCATAATATATCCCACTGATGATGCCTTAGAACAGGAGAAGGCGAAACACATATG
The DNA here is from genome assembly GCF_023897955.1 of Schistocerca gregaria. Taxonomy (NCBI): domain Eukaryota; kingdom Metazoa; phylum Arthropoda; class Insecta; order Orthoptera; family Acrididae; genus Schistocerca; species Schistocerca gregaria. The sequence goes on along the minus strand of NW_026061803.1, from coordinate 3,241,009 downwards.
GGATAAATAAAGTAACTAGCAGAAGGAAAAGGAAGCTTTATTTACAAACCAAAAATATATATCACAGTACCCTGGAATGGGGAATATATTAAGCACTATCTTTTACATCCCTTCCACAATAATATTCCACTGACCACTGAACCTAGATATTATCACTACTACACAACCCCTGCTCGCTGCCCTTTACCTCATGGCTCATGCCCCTGTAATAGACATAGATGCAAGACTTGTCCCATACATCCTCCCTCCACCACCTACTCCAGTCCACTCACAATTGTCACTTGTCCAATCAAAGACAATGCTACCTGTGAAACCAGTCATGTGATCTAAAAGCTAAGCTGCAACCACTGAGCTGTATTTTACGTCGACACGGCAACTGACGAAATATATGTTCACATGAATGACAACCAAAATCCTGTGATGAAGAAACAGTTGGGCCAATCAATTGCTGAGCATGTTGCGCAGCATGATATTTGTCATTTCAGTGACTGCGTCACAGCCTGTGCCCTCTGGATTCTTCCCACCAACACCAACTTTTCTGAATTGCACTAGTGGAAACTCTCCCTACAGTATAGCCTACATTTAAGTAACCCTCAACCTTCATTAGTCACTGTCTACCACCAAACTATACCATTCCTTGTTCCCATTCCAGAACACAATTCCAGTAATGCACCCACAGTTTTTATAGCTACCTCCTTTTCTGATGGCCCTCCCGCCCCCCCCTGCCGACATCTGTCTAATCTCCTGACTCCAACTAACTGCCGTACCCTCTCCCCGCTTTGTCCATGTAACCGTCCACAAGCAGCACATAACTGTCCCCCTACCCTGCTATCTCTCCCTGCCCCATTCTCCTCCTTCCCCACAACCTGTTTGCTTCTCCCACCATGTGCTTCTGCTTGCAGTCTGGTCTTGGGTGCCAGAGCTTGTGTGCTTTTGTGTTTGTTTTCCTTGCTCTGATGAAGATTTGTTATGATTATTAATATGCAGCCAATATGCAAGGTATCAACATTCTATTAAGGAATGGGATTATCATTGTCTACCGTCAAAGAAAAGCTCTACAGTTGGGTGCATTTCCTTGAAGAAGCTTCTGGCTTTGAAACATTTATAACACTGTGGGCTCAATCTTATTTCTGTTATCTCTCTCTGAAAATAATGCTAATAATCAAGAACATATATTTAAGATTATTTCTATTTCCTTTCATCTGCGATCAGATTCTACAAATTTCCAAAAATTTACTTCTTTTCAGTTTTAATATCTATTGAGCAATAGTGACTGTTTACTAGCACTGAAGTTAACTAAAACAAAACAATAGTTGTTAGCAACACTATCCCACAAGGATTTTTGTGCATGATCTTTCACACAGCACTGAAGATGAGTTCCCACTGTCGTATTTGTAGTCCTCTACTGTTTCATGTTTCAGGTTCAGAACCCACTAAATTATTCAGATGTTCATCATCATGATGATGGTTCAAGTAAGGTTAAACCATGTAATGGATAGAATGGGAACTTCATTGCAGAAGACAATAGAAAATATACCATAGATGTTATGTTACATCAATAGTTGTGATACAAGCCGTTCAGAAGCTGTACAGTTTCAGAGGATCAGCACCTGAAATTGCTGTTGATAGTTCCGTCCTTAAAATGGATAGCCAGAAGTTTCTTTTATAAGGTCAAAATTATGAGCTCATCAATCTTTAATCATGTCTTTAAGATCCTATTGGGGATGACCAGATCTCTTACAGTTTCTAATGATGTATGCAGACAGGTACTTAGTATGGACATCCGTGGAGCACAATACTTATTATGTCTTCAGAAAGTAAATGTGCACACAATACAGATGAAGTGATCAAAAGTTGTTTCACATACAGTTAAGTAAAACATGGCAAAGAATGGTTGTTGTAAACACAAATATCATTAAATAAAACTGAAACACACACATAATGATATTTATTGCTCATAATTGTAAAATAAGTTCTCTCAGCCTGACTTAAATGAATGGAGAGGCAACACAAATAATTCCCAAGAGTGGTCTAGAATGCAGCCTAGCTAAACTGAAGCCATACCTGAAGAAGATTAACAGCAGAATCAAGAGAGTGGAGTGAATGTAGGCCGTAAACAGATTTGTTCTATGGTATTAATGAACTGTGTTAATTTATTATTGTTTACAAAACCTGTGAGCCAGAAGGCTAAGTTTTATTGGCTGTGGATAATGTCATTATATTTTGTTTGTAGCAGTATGTTACTTCGCATGAGCAGCGTCTATTCAAAAGTTCAATTCTAATTTATGCCTATGCATTGGAAATCAAGGGCTTATTATTATTATGGGACCCAACTTGCTTATTAAAATGTAGTTACTGAAAAATCTGTAATTTTTAATTCAGGACTCTTGCTCATTAGTACTGGTGTCAATAGAAATTACAAAAATCAGATGATCAAAAGTGTATCAACAGATCCTGGAAATTCACAGCAATATGTCCATAACTGGCACTACAAATCTGGATAAAGTTAAACTAACAATTATCAATATCTTTTAATGCATATAACAAAGAAAGTTGCTGTGACTTACCAAATGAGGAAGTGCTGGTAGATAGACACAATAAAAAATACACAAACACACACACAAATTTCAAACTTTCACAACCCATAGATGAAGCAACGTCTGTCTACCAGTGTTTTATCATTTGGTGAGTCACAGCATCTTTGTTTTTTATGTATATTTTTACCATGTGGAATGTTTCCCTCTATTATATTGGATATCTGTTAAGATAGTTAAGTTTACTGAAAAGAGGAAAAATAGCCCTTTAATTTGAAAGTGATCTTTCCTTCAAAATATACCTATTAACTCGTAAGACTTTGCATAAAGTATGAACTTCATCATCAGAATTTTGTAAATAAAGTTACCAAAAGTCTTATGTGGATCTTAATATACGATACTGGTGTGGTGCCACTGCTCCACACTTCTCTCCAGTGCTAAACTAGTGATCCGTTAACATCTTAGAATGCATCCTGTCCACTAATCCTTTCTTTTAGTCAGCTTGTGTAGGAAATTTCTTTTCTCTCCAAGTCCATTCACCCATCTTATGTTCAGCATACATCTGTAGCACCACATTTCAGAAGCTTCTATTCTCATCCTGTCTAAGCTGTTTGATATCCATGTTTCACTTCGTATAAGCCAACAATCAATACAAATGTTTCCAGAAAAATCTTTGTAACACCTAAATCTACAAACATGTTGTGAATATTGCAGTTCCATGTTGTGAATATTTCAGTTGTCTCTATTTCTGTGTCTAAGAAAATTAGAGAGAAATTTCCCCTCTCTTTTTTTCGGGCATGTTCATAGCTGTGTTTTCACACAAACCTGTTTCAGCATTTTCTGTACCATCTGAAGATAGCAAAAAAAAAGTGCTGAAAAATGTCTCACTGAAAACAAAGCTACAAAGGTGTCTTGCATAAAGTGCAATTACTCTACAACCTAAGTTTATATTCAATGCTCCAAAATTTCTCTTCTTCAGAAACACTTTCCTCTCCATTGTCTGCCTAGATTTTATATCATCTCTACCTTGAACATCATTAGCGATTTTGCTGCCCAAATAGCAAAAATCATCATCTTTAAGTGTCTCATTCATTAATCTAATTCCCTCACATCACCTGATTTAATTTGACTACATTCCATTATCTTCTTTTGCTTTTGTTTATGTTCATATCATATCTTCCTTTCAAGAACTGTCCATTCCGTGCAACTGCTCTTGCAGGTCCTTTGCTGTCTCTGACAGAATTACAATGTTGTCAGCAAACCTCAATGTTTTTATTTCTTCTCCATGTATTTTAATTCCTATTCTGAACTTTTCTTTTGTTTCTTTTACTGGTTGCCCAATATACAGTTTGAATAACGTCACGTATAGGCTACAACCCTGTGTCACTTGCTCCCCAACCACTTCTTCCCTTTCATGCCCCTCAACTGTTATAGCTGCCATCTGGTTCTGTAAAAATTTTAAATAGTGTTTCACTTCCTGTATTTGATCCCTGCTTCATAATTTGAAGGAGAGTATTCCAGTCAACATTGTCAAAAGCTTTCTCTAAGTCTACAAATGGTAGAAACATAGGTTTGCCTTTCCTTAATGCATCTTCTAAGATAAGTTGTAGGGTCAGTATTGTCACATGTGGTCCTACATTACTCCAGAATCCAAAGTTATCTTCTATGAAGTCAGTATCTGCTGCTTTTTGGTCCTTTTATAAAGAATTTGTGTTTGTATTCTGCAACGACAAATTCCTAAACTGGCAGTTTGGGAATATTCACACTTCTCAGCACCTTATGTCTTTGGAAGTGAAATTAATACATTCTTAGTGAAATTTGTGGATATTTCACCAGTTTCGTACATCTAGCACAGCAAATGGAATAATTTTGTCATTGTTGTCTCTCCCAATGCTATCGGTAGTTTTGACAGAATGTTGTCTACCCCTGGGTACTTGTTTCCTTGTTTCAGTGTGAGTCTTCAGTGCTCAGTCAAATGCTTCTCACAGTATATCTCCCTTGTTATCTTCATCTGTCTCTTCTACTATTTGTATGATGTTGCCCTCAGTTATATCTCCCTTGTATAGATCCCCTATACACCGAGGAGCCAAAACATTATGACCACTGCCAACTGTGATGTCGGATGCCACCTGGTAGCGTTACAGGCATATGACACTCTAAAAACAGTAAGTAAGTGGGAAGCAGATGCATATGGGGATCACCCTAATGAAGATACAGGTCCTCACAGCTTTACTTCTGCCAGTATCTCGTCTCCTATCTTCCAAACTTTACAGAAGCTCTCCTGTGAACCTTGCAGAACTAGCACTCCTGAAAGAAAGGATACTGCGGAGATATGGCTTAGCCACAGCCTGGGGGATGTTTCCAGAACAGTTTTAATCTGCCAGGAAGTTTCATATCAATGCACACACTGCTGCAGAGTGAAAATCTCATTCAGGAAACCAACAAAATGATTGTATTGTGAGGGGGCTTTGTGCAGCTTCTGTAGCATAAAGCACTTAGGATTATGGATGAAATGGGATGACTGTTGCTTTGTAGTAACCATACCAACACAATGTAATAGAGTTAGAGGAGCTTGCTGGAGCTTCTTTCAGAAATAATTCACATAGGGTTTTGGATGAAGTGTGATGATTGTGGCTTTGTAGTAACTATACCAACAGGATCATAGTATTGTGAGGGGAGTTTTCTCAAGCTCCTTTCAGAAATAATTCACATATGACTATGAATGAAATGCAATGATTGTGGCTTTTTAGTAACTGTACCAAAACTCGTGGTATTGGTCGGAAAGCTTTTTACAGTTTCTTTTGGAAATAATTCACATAGGACTACGAATGAGATGAGATGATTGTGGCTCATTAGTAATTATACTGGAAAAGTGATAGTATTGTGAGGGGAGCTTTCTGCGGCTTCTTTCAGGAATAAATCACATAGGCTTATGGATGAAATGCTAGGATTGTGGCTTTGTAATAGCTATACCAACAGATTGATACTTGAGTGAGAGGAGCTTGCTGCACCTTCTTTCAGAAATAATACACATATGGTTATGGATTAAATGCAATGGTTGTATGTCTTCAGTAACTATAACAACAAAGTGATAGTATTGTGAGGGAATCTTCCTGCAGCTTCTTTAAGAAATAAATCTCATAGTGTTATGGGTGAGATGCCCTGTATGTGGTTTTGTTGTAGCTATAGCAACAAAATGATTCTACAGTGAGAGTACCTTTGTGCAGCGTCTTTCAGAAATAATTCACATAGGGTTATGCATAAAATGCTATGGATATGACTTTGTAGTTACTATACCGACAAGATGATAGTATTGTGAGCTTTCTGCAGCTTCTTTCAGAAATAATTCACATACCATTATGAGTGTAGTGCAATGATTGTCACTTTTTAATAACTATACCAACACTTTGGTTCTAGAGTGAATGGAACTTTTTGCAGATTCTTTCAGACATATTTCACAGCATGCTATGAATCAAATGCAATAATTGTGGCTTTGTAGTAACTACACCATCAAGGTTTATAGTATTTTGAGGGGAGCGTTCTGTGGCTTCTTTCAGAAATAATTCACATGACGTTACAAATTAAATGCAATGATTGTTGCTTTGTAGTAGCTATATGAACAGATTGATTGTTAAGGAAGAGGATCTTACTGCAGATTCTTTCAGAAATAATTCACAAAGTATTATGAATGAAATGTGATGATTCTGGCTTTATGGTAACTACACCAAGAAAGTGATTGTAGTGTGAGAGGAGCTTTCTGCAGTTTCATCCAGAAATAATTCACATAGTGTTATGGCTGAAATGAGACGACTGTGGCTTTGTAGTAACTAACCATGAAAGTGATTGTAGTGTGAGAGGAGCTTTCTGGAGCTTCTTCCAGAAATAATTATCATAGTGTTAAAGATGAAATGCGATGATTGTGGCTTTTTTGTAACTATACCAACAAAGGGATAGTAATTTGAGAGGAGCTTTTGTCAGCTTCTTTCAGAAATAATCTTCATAGGGTTATCGATAGAATGCAATGCTTGTTGCTTGTTGCGGACCTTTCCTACAAGAGAGTGCAAGAATTCAAATAGCTAGGGGCACTTTCCACTGTGAACTCATCATGTGATGTAGAGATCAATGCCAGAATACAAGCAGGAAACCGATCTTTCCACAGCCTAGCACAACTGCTTTGGTAGAAATATCTCTCCAGACAGTTCAAGATTCAACCGTACAAAACATTTATCCAGCCTCTTGTTCTATATGGCTGTGAGACATGGAGTATCCGGAAACAGGGCTTCCATAAGCTCCTTGTTTTTGAGAGAAAAGTGCTTCGGAAGATTTTTGGTACAGTTCTGGATGCAGATACTGGGGAATGGAGGATCAGATACAACGAAGAGCTTGAGGAACTATACCAGCGGCCCAACATAGCAGGTACCCTGAAAGCCAAACAAATGCAGTGGGCCGACATTGTAGCTTGGATGGAGGATCACACCTACAGGAAAGAGACTGCCAGGGAGACCCAAGAACAATTGGAGGGGTGGACCCCATGAAGATTTAATCCAAGTGTCAATAGATGTGGACGAATGGCAGATAGCAGCATTGGACAGAATACAGTGGAGGAGGAAACTTGTAGATGTGTGTGGTCTACTGGGCCTGATCACGTAGTAGTAGTAGTAGTAGTAGTAGTAGTAGTAGTAGTAGTATTGCTTTGTGTAAAATTTCAAACAAAGTAACAGTACTGAGAGAGGTGCTTTTGCAGCTTCCTTCAGAAATAGATCACAACTGAACCACCAATGTGATAGTAATGTGAGAGAATCTTTCTGCAGCTTCTTTCAGAAATAATTTCCACAGGGTTATGGATGAAATGCGATGAATGTGGCCTTGTAGAAACTGTACCAACAAAGTGACAGTACTGTGAGCAGAGCTACAAGCAATTCGTTTCAGCAATAATTAACGTATGGTAGTGGATGAAATCGGAAGATTCTGGCCTTGTGGTAACTATACCATGAAAGTGATAGCAGTGTGGTAGGAGCTCCCTGCAGTTCCTTTCAGAAATAATACTCATAGGGTAATGGATGAAATGTGATGATTCTGTCTTTGTAGTAACTGTAGGATCAAAGTGTAGTAGTGTGAATGGAGCTTTCTGCAGCTCCTCTCAGAAATATTTCAGGTAGTGTAATGGATAATATGCAATGATTCTGGCTTTTTTGGAATCATACCAACAATGTGAAGCTGCTGTGGTATGAGCGTTCTGCTGATTCTCTTGAAAAAAAAAAAAAAAAAAAAAAAAAATCACATATGGCAATGCATGAAATGCGATGATTCTGGCTTTGTAGTAATCATACCAACAAAGTGATGCAAATGTGGGAAGAGCTTTCTGCAGCTTCTTTCAGAAATAATTCTCACAGTGTAATGGGTGGAATGCGATGATTCTAGCTTTGTAGTAAAGATACCAACAAAAGTGTGTCTGCTGTGGGAGGAGCTTTCTGCAGCTTCTTTCAGAATTAATTCACATAGGGTAAAGGATTAAACTGCAATGATAATTTCTGTGTAGTACTCAAGTCAACAATGTGACACAAATGTGGGATTAGCTTTCTGCAGCATCATTCAGAAATAATTCGCATAGGGTTATTCATGAAATTCAATGACTCTGGCTTTGTAGTAATCGTACCAACAAAGTGATGCGAATGTGGGAGGAGCTTTCTGCAGCTTCTTTCAGAAGTAATTCGCATGGTGTAATTGATGAAATGTAATGATTCTGGCTTTGTAGTGTTACGCAAGTGTGGGAGGAGCTCTTTGTAGCATAATTTAGAAATAATTCTCATAGGGTAATGGATGAAATGAAATGATTCTGGCATTGTTGTAATCATAGCAACAAAGTGACACAATTGCGGCAGGACCTTTCTGCAGCTCCTTTCAGAAATAATTCACATAGGGTAATCAAAGAAATGCAATGATTCTCACTTTGTAGTAATCATACCAAGAAACAATGCAAATGTGAGAGGCGTTTTCTGGAGCTTCTTCCGGAAAAAATTCAAATAGGGTAACAGATGAAATGTTGTAATTGAGGATTTGTATTAATCATACCAACAGAGTGACGCCGTTCTGGGTGGAACATTTTGCAGCTTTTTTCAGAAGTAATTCACATAGTGTAATAGATAAAAATTGATGATTCTGACTTTGTAGTAATGACACCAACAAAGTAACGCAAATATGGGTGGAGCTTTCTGTAGCTTCTTTCAGAGAAAATGCACGTAGTGTAATGGATGAAATGTTTTGATTCTGGTTTTGGAGTAATCATACCAACAATGTGACGCTGCAGTGGGAGGTTCTTTTGGCACTGCCTGTGAGAAATAATTCACATAGTCTTATGGATGAAATGAGATGATTATGGCTTCGTAGTAATCATACCAACAAAGACACGGTGCTGTGGGAGGAGATTTCTGCAACTTCTTTCAGAAATAATTCACACAGCATGATGGATGAAATGGGATGTTTCTCACTTTGCAGTAATCATAAGAACAATGTGACGCTGCAGCCTGAGGAGCTTTCTGCAGCTTCTTTTAGAAATAGATCAGATACGGTTATGGATGAAATGTGACAATTCTGGCTTTGTTGTAATGATACCAACAAACAGATGCTGCTGCCAGAGGAGCTTTCTGCAGCTTCTTTCATAAAATAACCACATACAGTAATGGATGAAATTGGATGATTTTGGCTTTGTAATAATCATACGGAGAAAAAGACGCAGCTGTGGGAGACGCTTTCTGTAACTTCTTTGAGAAATAATTCACATAGGGTAATGGATGAAATGCGATGATTCTGGCATTGTAGTAATCATAGCAACAAAGAGATGCTGCTGCAGGAGGAGATTTCTGCAGCATCATTCAGAAATAATTCACTTAGGGTAATAGATGAAATAGGATGATTCTAGCTTTGTAGTAATCATAACAACAGAGAGGTGGTGAGGTGGGAGAAGCCTTCTGCAGCTTCTTTCAGAAATAATTCACATAGGATAAGGGATGAAATGTGATGATTCTGGCTTTGTGGTAATCATACCAACAAATAGACACTGCTGCCGGAGGAGGGACAGCAGCTTCTTTCAGAAATAATTCACATAGGGTACTGGAAGAAATGCGTGATTCTGGCTTTGTAGTAATCATATGAACAAAAAGATGCTGCTGTGCTAGGAGCTTTTCTGCAGCTCCTTTCAGAAATAATTCACATAGGGTAATGGATGAAATTCGATGATTGTGGCTTTGTAGTAATCAGACGAAGAAAGAGACGCTGCTGTGCTAGGAGCTTTTCTGCAGCTCCTTTCAGAAATAATTCACATAGTGTAATGGATGAAATTTGATGATTCTGGCTTTGTAGTAATCTGATGAAAAAAGAGAAACTGCTGTGGAAGGATATTTCTGCACCTCTTTTCAGAAATAATACACATATGGTAATGAATGAAATGGAATGATTCTGGCTTTGTAGTAATCATATGAACAAAAAGAAGCTGCTATGTGAGGAGCTTTTTGCAGCTCCTTTCAAAAATAAATCACATATGCTAATGGATTAAATGCCATGAATCTGGCTTTGTAGGAATCATACAAGCAAGGAGACGCTACTGTGGAAGGAACTTTCTGCTGCTTCATTCATAAATAATTCACTTAGTGTAATGGATGAAATGCGATGTTTCTAGCTTTGTAGTAACCATACCAAGAAACAGGTGGTGCTGCGAGTGAAGCCTTCTGCATCTTCTTTCAGCAATAATTCACATAGGATAATGTATGAAATGTGTTGATTCTGGCTTTGTGGTAATCATACCAACAAAGAGATGCTGCTGTGGGAGGAGCTTTCTGCAACTTCTTTCAGAAATATTTCACATAGTGTGATGAATGAAATGGGATGATTCTAGCTTTGTATTAAATATACGACCATAAAGACACTGATGTAGCAGGAGCTTTATGGAACTCCTTTCAGAAATAATTCACATAGGGTAATGGATGAAATGCAATAATTCTTGCTTTGTAATAATCATACCAATATAGATATGCTGCTGCAGGAGGGGCTTTCTGCAGCTTCTTTCAGAAATAATTCACATATGGTAATGGATCAAATGCGATGATTCTGGCTTTGTAGTAATCATACCAACAAAGAGACGCAAATGATGGAGGAGCTTTCTGCAGCTTCTACATCTGCATCTACATCTACATCCATACTCCGCAAGAGACCTGACTGTGTGTTTTTGGAGGGTACCCTGAGTACCTCTATCGGTTCTCCCTTCTATTCCAGTCTCGTATTGTTCATTGAAAGATGTATTGTCGGTATGCTTCTGTGTTTGCTCTAATCTCTGATTTTGTAGCCATGGTCTCTCTGCGAGGTACATGTAGGAAGTAGCAATATAATGCTTGACTCTTCAGTGAAGGTATGTTCTCGAAACTTTAACAAAAGCCCGTACCGAGTACTCTCCTGCAGAGTCTTCCACTAGAGTTAGTCTATCATCTCCGTAAACCTTTCGAGATTACTAAATCATCCTGTAACGAAGTGCGCTGCTCTCCGTTGGATCTTCCCTATCTCTTCTATCAACCCTATCTGGTACGGATCCCACGCTGCTGAGCAGTATTCAAGCAGTGGGCGAACAAGTGTACTGTAACCTACTTCCTTTGTTTTCGGATTGCATTTCCTTAGGATTCTTCCAACGTATCTCAGTCTGGCATATGCTTTACTGACGATCAACTTTATATGATCATTCCATTTTAAATCACTCCTACTGCGTACTCCCAGATAATTTATGGAATTAACTGCTTCCAGTTGCTGACCTGCTATTTTGTAGATAAATGATAAGGGATCTATCTTTCAGTGAATTCACAGCACATTACACTTGTCTACATTGAGACTGAATTGCCATTTCCTGCACCATGCGTTAATTCGCTGCAGATCCTCCTGCAGTTCAGTACAATTTTCCGTTGTTACAACCTCTCAATACACCACAGCATCATCTGCAAAAAGCCTCAGTTAACTTCTGATGTCATCCACAAGGTCATTTATGTATATTGTGTATAGCAACAGTCCTATGGATGTCTCTATAGGCCCCCTGGCTCATCAGCTGCTTTCGCTGAGCACCTGAAGGATAATTTGGAAAATATTTTGAGCAGATTTCTCCACCATGTTATAGTTCACGGTGGAGATTTTAATTTGCCAGATATAGACTGGGAGACTCAAACGTTCACAACGGGTGGCAAGGACAAAGAATCCAGTGAATTTTTTTTTTAAGTGCTTTATCTGAAAAATACCTTGAGCAGTTAAACAGAGAACCAACTCGTGGCGATAACATATTAGACCTTCTGGTGACAAAATTACCTGAACTATTTGAAACAGTGAATCCAGAACAGGGAATCAGCAATCATAAAGCAGTTACTGCATCGATGATTTCAGCCATAAATAGAAAAATTAAAAAAGGGAGGAAGATTTTTCTGTTTAGCAAAAGTGACAAAAAGCAGATTACAGAGTACCTGACAGCTCAACACAAAAGTTTTGTCTCAAGTACAGATAGTGTTGAGGATCAGTGGACAAGGTCAAAACCATCGTACAATATGCGTTAGATGAGTGTGTGCCAAGCAAGATCGTAAGAGATGGAAAAGAGCCACCATGGTACATCAACCGAGTTAGAAAACTGCTGCGGAAGCAAAGGGAACTTCACAACAAACATAAACATATCCAAAGCCTTGCAGACAAACAAAAATTATGCGAAGTGAAATGTAGTGTGAGGAGGGCTATGTGAGAGGCACTTAATGAATTCAAAAGTAATGTTCTATGTACTGACTTGGCAGAAAATTTAAGAAATTTTGGTCTTATGTCAAAGCGATAGGTGGATCAAAACAAAATGTCCTGACACCACAGATGACAAAAGGGTAGATACCGAAATAGACGACAGAGTGATAGAGAAAAAATTAAAATCACTCAAAAGAGGAAAGCCCACTGGACCTGAAGGGATACCAGTTCGATTTTACACAGAGCACACTATGGAACATAGCCCTCTTCTTGTAGCAGTGTACCGTAGGTCTCTAGAAGAGCATAGCATTCCAAAGGATTGGAAAATGGCATGGTCTTCCCCATTTTCAAGAAGGGACTTCAAACAGATGTGCAGAACTATAGACCTATATCTCTAATGTTGATTAGTTGTAGAACTTTGGAACATGAATTATGTTATAGTATAATGAGTTTTCTGGAGACTACCAACCTACTCTGTAGGAATCAGCATTTGTTTTGAAAAAGATGGCCATGTGAAACCCAGCTCTTGCTAATCATCCATAAGACTCAGTGGACCATAGACATGGGTTCACACTTAGATGCCGTGTAACTTCTTTCAGAAATACTTCACTTAAAGTAATGGATAAAATTCAATGATTCTGGCTTTGTAGTAAAATTACTAACAAAGAGAAGAATGAGAGATTAGCTTTCTGTAGCTCCTCTCAGAAATACTTCACATAGTGTGATGGATGAAATGCGATGAATCTGGCTTTGTAGTAACCATACCAACAAACAGACGCCAATGGGGGATGAGCCTTCTGCAGTTTCTCACAGAAATGCTTCACATAGGGTAATGGATGGAATGCATTGATTCTGGCTTTGTAGTAACCGGACCAACAGAGAGAGGCAAATGAGGGAGGAGCTTTCTGTAGCTTCCCTTAAAAAATTTCACATAGGGTAAAGGACAAAATGTGATGATTCTGGCTTTGTAGTAACTTCTCCAATAAAGAGACACCTATGAGGCAAGCGCATTCTGCAGCTCCTCTCAGAAATACTTTACGAAGTGTAATGGATAAAATGCGATCATTCTGACTTTGTAATAACCTTACCAACAACGACACGCCTTTGAGGGAGGAGCTTTCTGCAGCTCCTCTCAGAAATAGTTCACATAGGGTAAGGGATGAAATGCGATGATTCTGGCTTTGTAGTAACCATACCAACAAAGAAACAGAAATGAGGGACGAGCTTTCTGTAATTTCTTTTATATACCTCACATCAGGTAATGGATGAAATGTGATGATTCTGTCTGTGTAGTAATCATACCAACAAACAGATGTAAATGAGGGAGGAGCTTTCTGTAGCTTCTCTTATATACACCACATCAGGTAATAAATGAAATGTGATGATGCTGTCTGTGTAGTAATCATACAAACAAAGAATTGCAAATAAGAGAAGGGCTTTCTGTAGCTTCTCTCAGAATTACTTCACATAAGGTAATGGATGAATTGCGATGATCCTGGCTTTGTAGTAACATTACCAACAAATGTACGCGTATGAGGGGAGAGCTTCCTGCAGCTTCTCTCTGAAATACTTCAATTGGGGTAATAGATGAAATGCGAATATTCTGGCCTCTGTAGTAATTATACCAACAAACAGTCACAAATGAGGGAAAAGCTTTCTTTACCTTCTTTCAGAAATACTACACATTGTTTAATGGACACCCCATGAACAATGGACCTTGCCAATCGTGGGGAGACTTGCGTGTCTCTGTGATACAGATAGGCATACCGTAGGTGCAACCACAACGAAGGGGTATTTGTTGAGAGGCCAGACAAATGTGTGGTTTCTGAAGAGGGGCAGCAGCCTTTTCAGTAGCTGCAAGGGCAACAGTCTGGATGATTGACTGATCTGGCCTTGTAACAATAACCAAAACGGCCTTGCTGTGCTGGCACTGTGAACGGCTGAAAGCAAGGGAAAACTTCCTGACGGCATGCAGCTTTACTGATTGATTAAATGATGATGGGGTCCTCTTGGGTAAAATATTCCAGAGGTAAAATAGTCAACCAATTGGATCTCCGGACGGGGACTACTGAAGAGGATGTCGTTATCAGGAGAAAGAAAACTGGTGTTCTACGGATCGGAGCATGGAATGTCAGATCCCTTAATCTAGCAGGTAGGTTAGAAAATTGGTGAAGTTCCTCAGGCAGGAGGAACAAGACTTTTGGTCAGGTGACTACAGGGCTATAAACACAAAATCAAATAGAGGTAATGCAGGAGTAGGTTTAATAATGAGTAGGAAAATATAAATGCGGTTAGGCTACTACAAACTGCATAGTGATAGCATTATTGTGGCCAAGATAGATGCGAATCCCACAGCTACTACAGTAGTACAAGTTTATAGGCCAACTAGCTCTGCAGATGATGACTAAATTGAAGAAATGTATGATGAGATAAAAGAAGTTATTCAGATAGTGAAGAGAGGTGAAAATTTAATAGTCATGGGTGACTGGAATTCGAGTGTAGGTAAAGGGAGAGAAGGAAACATAGTAAGTGGATATGGATTGGGGCTTGGTAGAATTTTGCACAGAGTCCAACTTAATCATAGCTAACACTTGGTTTAAGAATCATGAAAGAAGGTTGTATACATGGAAGAACCCTGGAGATACTAAAAGGTATCAGATAGATTATATAATGGTAAGACAGACATTTTGGAACCAGGTTTTAAATTGTAAGACATTTCCAGGGGCAGAGGTGGACTCTGACCACAATCTAATGGTTATGACCTGTAGATTAAAACTGAAGAAACTGCAAAAAGTTGCGAATTTATGGAGATGGGACCTGGATAAACTGAAAGAACCAGAGGTTGTAAAGAGTTTCACGGAGAGCATAAGGGAACAATTGACAGGAAAGGGGGAAAGAAATACAGTAGAAGAAGAATGGCTAGCTTTGAGAGATTAAGTAGTGAAGGCAGCAGAGGATCAAGTAGGTAAAAATACGAGGGCTGCTAGAAATCCTTGGGTGACAGAAGAAATATTAAATTTAATTGATGAAAGGAGAAAATATAAAAATGCAATAACTGAAGCAGGCAAAAAGGAAATCAAACATCTCAACAAACAGATCGACAGGAAGTACAAAATGGCTAAGCAGGGATGGCTAGAGGACAAATGTAAGGATATAGAAGCTTATCTCACTAGGGGTAAGATAGATACTGCCTACAGGAAAATTAAAGAGACCTTTGGAGATAAGAGAACGACTTGTATGAACATCAAGAGCTCAGATGGAAACCCAGTTCTAAGCAAAGAAGGGAAAGCAGAAAGGTAGAATGAGTATATAGAGGGTCTATACAAGGGTGATGCACTTGGGGACAATATTATGGAAATGGAAGAGGATGTAGATGAAGATAAAATGGGAGATAGGATACTGTGTGAAGAGTTTGACAGAGCATTGAAAGACCTGGGTCGAAACGAGGCCCCCAGAGTAGACAACATTCCATTGGAACTACTGACAGCCTCGGGAGTGCCAGTCCTGACAAAACTCTTACCATCTGGTGAGCAAGATATATGAAACAGGCGAAATACCCTCAGACTTCAAGAAGAATATAATAATTCCAATCCCAAAGAAACCAGGTGTTGACAGATGTGAAAATTACTGAACAATCACTTTAATAAGCAACAGCTGCAAAATACTAACACGATTTCTTTACAGACGAATGGAAAAAATAGTAGAAGCTGACTTCAGGGATGATCAGTTTGGATTCTGTAGAAATACTGGAACACATGAGGCAATACTGACCTTACGACTTATCTTAGAAGAAAGATTAAGGAAAGGCAAACCTATGTTTCTCGCAGTTGTAGACTTAGAGAAAGCTTTTGACAATGTTGATTGGAACACTCTCTTTCAAATTCTAAAGGTGGCAGGGAGCGAAAGGCTATTTGCGATTTGTACAGAAACCAGATGGCAGCCATAAGAGTCGGGGGTCATGAAATAGTAGCAGTGGTTGGGAAGGGAGTGAGACAGGGTTGTAGCCTCTCACTGATGTTATTCAATCTGTATATTAAGCAGGCAGTAAAGGAAACAAAATAAAAATTCAGAGTAGGTATTAAAATCCATGAGGAAGAAATAAAAACTTTGAGATTTGCCGATGACATTGTAATTCTGTCAGAGACAGCAAAGGACTTGGAAGAGCAGTTGAATGGAATGGAGAGTGTCTTGAAAGGAGTATATAAGATGAACATCAACAAAAGCAAAATGAGGAAAAGGAAATGTACTCGAATTAAGTTGGGTGATGCTGAGGCAATTAGATTAGGAAATGAGACACTTAAAGTAGTAAAGGTGTTTTGCTATTTGGAAGCAAAATAACTGATGATGGTCAAAGTAGAGAGGATATAATATGTAGACTGGCAATGGTAAGGAAGGCATTTCTGAAGAAGATAAATTTGTTAGCATTGAGTATAGATTTAAGTGACAGGAAGTCATTTCTGAAAGTATTTGTATGGAGTGTAGCCATGTATGGAAGTGAAACATGGACGATAACTTGTTTGAACAAGAAGAGGATGCAAGTTTTCTAAATGCGGTGCTAAAGAAGAATGCTGAAGATTAGATATGTAGATCATATAACTAATGAGGAGATATTGAATAGGTGTGGGGAGAAGAAAAGTTTGTGGCACAACTTGACCAGAAGAAGGAATCGGTTGGTAGGACATGTTCTGAGGCATCAAGAGATCGTCAATTTAGTATTGGAGGCCAGTGTGGAGGGTAAAAATCGTAGAGGGAGACCAAGAGATGAATACACCAAGCAGACTCAGAAGGATGTAGGTTGCAGTAGGTACTGGGAGATGAAGAAGCTTGCACATGATAGAGTAGCAGGGAGAGGTGCATCAAACCAGTCTCAGGACGGAAGACCACAACAACAACAGTGTAATGGACGAAATGCGATGAATCTGACTTTGTAATAACCTTACCAACAAAGATATGCCTATGAGGGAGGAGCTTACTGCAGCATCTCTCAGAAATACTTCAAATAGGGAAATTGATGAAACACGATGATTCTGGCTTTGTAGTAACCATACCAACAAAGAGATGCAAATGAGTGAAAAGCTTTCTTCAGCTTCTCTCAGAAATACTGCCTATAGGGTAAAGGGTGAAGTGCAATGATTCTGGCTTCATAGTAACTATACCAAGAAAGACATGCAAAGGAGAGAGGAACTTTCTGTAGCTTCTCTCAGAAATGTTTCACATCGGGTATGGATGAAATACGATGATTCTGGCTTTGTAGGAACCCTAACATCAGAGAGATGCCTATGAGGGAGGAGCTTCCTGCAGCTTCTCTTTTATGCTTCACATCGGGTAATGGATGAAATGCAATGATTGTGTCTGTGTACTAATCATTCCAACAAAGAGATGCAAGTGAGGGAGGACCTTTCTGCAGCTTCCCTCTGAAATACTTAACATAGGGTAATGGATGAAAAAGATTATTCTGACTTTCTAGTAACCATACCAACAAAGAGACGCAAGTGAGGGAGGAGCTTTCTTTGGCTTCTCCCATAAAAACTTCACATCAGGTAATGGATGAAATGTAATGATTGTGTCTGTGTACTAATCATACCAACAAACAAAAGCAAGTAAGGGAGGAGCTTCCTGCAGCTTCTCTCTGAAAAACTTCACATAGGGTAATGAATGAAATGTGATTATTCTGGCTTTGCAGTAACCATACCAAAAAAGAGACGCAATTAAGGGAGGAGCTTTCAGTGGCTTCTATAATAAATACCTCACATCAGTTAATGGATGAAATATAATGATCGTTTCTGTGTACTAATCATACCAAAACAGAGATGCAAGTTTTGGAGGATCTTCCAGCAGCTTTCTCTCAGAAATACTTCACTTAAGGTAACGGATGAAATGTGATGATCCTGGCTTTCTAGTAACCATACCAACAAAGAAACGCAAATGAGGGAGGAGCTTTCTGTAGTTTCCCTCAGAAATACTTCACATCAGGTAATGGATGAAATGTAATGATTGTGTCTGTGTACTAATCATACCAACAAACATATGCAAGTGAGGGAGGAGCTTTCTGCAGCTTCTCTCTGAAATACTTCACATAGGGTAAAAATGAAATGGGATGATTCTGGTTTTGTAGTAACCATACCAACAAAAGACACAAATGAGGGAGGAGCTTTCTGTACCTACCAACAGAAATAATTCACATTAGGTAATGGATGAAATGTACTGAATGTGTCTGTGCACTAATCTTACCAAGAATCAGATGCAAGTGATGGAACAGCGATCTGCAGCTTCCCTCAGAATAAGTTCACATAGAGCATTAGATAAAATGCGGTTATTCTGGCTTTGAAGTAACCATATTAGCAAACAAATGCAAATGAGGGAGGAACTTTCTGTAGATTCTCTCAGAAATATTTCACATCAGGTAATGGATGAAATCTAATGATTGTGACTGTGTATTAATCATACCAAGAAACAGATGCAAGTGACGGAGGAGTGTTCTGCAGCTTCTCTCAGAAATACTTCACATAGTGTAGTGGAAGAAATTCAATGATTCTGGCTTTGAAGTAACCATACCAACAAAGTGACGCAAATGGGGGAGTAGCTTTTGGTGGCTTCTCTCTTAAATACTTCACATTAGGCAATGGATGAAATGTAATGATTGTGTCTGTGTACTAATCATACCACAAAGCAGATGCAGGTGACTGAGGAGCTTTCCGCAGGTTCTCTCTGAAATACTTCGGGTAGGGTAATTTTAATGATTCTGGCTTTGTAGTAACCATAGCAACAAACAATGCAAATGAGAGAAGAGCTTACTGTAGCTTCCCTCAGAACTACTTCACATCAGGTAATGGAGGAAATGTAATGATTGTGTCTGTGTACTAATCATACCAACAAACAGATGCAAGTGAAGGAGGAGTTTCCCGTACCTTTTCTCTGAAATACATTTCAGAGGGTAATGGATGAAATGCAATGATTCTGGCTTTGTAGTAACCATACCAACAGTCAAACACAAATGAGGGCGGAGCTTCCTGCAGCCTGTGTCTGAAATAAATCCCAAAGGGTAATGCATGAAATGCAATTATTCTGGCTTTGTAGTAACCATACCAACAATCAAACCAAAACGAGGGGGAGCTTTCTGTAGCTTTTCTCAGAAATACTTCACATAGAGTAATAGATGAAATGTGATGATTATGGCTTTGTAGTAACCATAACAACAAACAAACGCAAATGAGGCACTACGTTTCTGCAGCTTCTCTATGAAATACATCTCATGGGGTAATAGATGAAATGTGACGGTTCGGCATTGTAGAACCATACCAACAAACAAACGCAAATAAGGGAGGAGCTTTTTGTAGCTTCCGTCAGAAATAATTCACATCAGGTAATGGATGAAATGTAATGATTGTGTCTATGTACTAATCATAGCAACAAACAGATGTAAGTGAGGAAGGAGCTTTCAGCAGCTTCTCTCTGAAATACATCACATAGGGAAATAGATGAAACGCGTTGATTCTGGTTTTGTAGTAACCATACCAACAAACAAACCTAAATGAGGGAGGACCTTTCTGTAGCTTCCCTCAGAAGAACTCAACATCAGCTAATGGATGAAATGTAAGGATTGTGTCAGTGTACTAATCATACCAACAAACAAATGCATGTGAGGGAGGAGCTTTCTGCAGCTTCTCTCTGTAATACATCACATTGGGTAATAGGTAAAATGCAATGATTCTGGCTTAGTAGTAAACTTACCAACAAATGCACGCCAATGAGGGAGGAGCTTTCAGTAGCTTCCCTCAGAAATACTTCACATCAGGTGATGGATTAAATATAAAGACTGTGATGGTGTACCAATCATATCAATAAACAGATGCAAGTGAGGGAGGAGCTCTCCGTAGCTTCTATCCGAAATACACCACATAGGGTAAATAATGAAATACAATGATTTTGGCTTTGTAATAACCATCCCAACAAACTAAGGCAAATGAGGGAGAAGCTTTCTGTAGCTTTTCTCAGAAATACTTCACATAGGGTAATAGATGAAGTGTGTTTATTCTGGCTTTGTAGTAACAATACTAACAAACAAACGCAAATTATGGGGCAACTTTCTGTAGCTTCCCTCAGAAATACTTCACATCAGGTAATGGATGAAATGTAATAATCGTGTCTGTGTACTAATCATACCAACAAACTGATGCAGGTGAGGGAAGAGCTTTCTGCAGCTTCTCTGTGAAACACATCACATAGGGTAATGGGTGAAATGCAATGATTATTACTTTGTAGTAACCATACCAACAAGCAAATGCAAATGAGGAAGGAGCTTTCTGTAGCTTCCCACAGAAATACTTAACATCAGGAAATGGATGAAATGTAATGATTGTGTCTGTGTACTAATCATACAAAAAATCAGATGCAGTTGAGGGAGTTGCTTTCTGCAGCTTCACTCTGAAATACATCACATAGGGTAATGGATGAAATACATTGATTCTGAATTTGTAGTACCCATACCAACAAACAACACAAATGAGGGAGGAGCTTTCTGTAGCTCTCCTCAGAAATACTTCACATAGGGTAATAGATGAAATGCGATGATTCAGGTTTTGTAGTAACCATACCAACAAACAAACGCAAATGAGGGAGGAGCTTTCTGTAACTTACCTCAGAAATATTTCACATCAGATAATGGTTGAAATGTAATGACTGTAGTAACCATACATAGGGTAATGGATGAAATGCTATGATTTAGGCTTTGGGGTAACCATACCAACAAACAAAATCCATAAAGGAAACGTAATGATTGTGTCTCTGTACTAATCATACCGAACAAAGGGATTCAATTGAGGGATTAGCTTTCTGCAGCTTCCCTCAGAAATAATTCACATCAGGTAATGGATGAAATGTAATGATTGTGTCTGTGTACTAATCATACCAACAAACAGGTGCAAGTGAGGGAGGAGCTTTCTGCAGCTTCTCTCTGAAATACATCACATATTGTAATTGGTGGAATGCAATGAATCTGGCTTTGTAGTAACCATACCAACAAACAGATGCAGGTGAGGGAAGAGCTTTCTGAAGCTTCTCTCTGAAATACGTTTTATAGTGTAATAGATGAAATGCAATGATACAGGCTTTGAAGTAACCATACCAACAAACTTATGCAAATGAGGGAGAATCTTTCTGTAGCTTCGATCAGACATACTTCACATCAGGTAATGGATGAAGTGTAATGATTGTGTCTGTTTACTAATCATACCAACAAACAGATGCAAGTGAGGGAGGAGCTTTTTGCAGCTTCTTTCGGAAATACTTCACATAGGACAATAGCTGAAATGCAATTATTCGTGCTTTGTAGTAACCATACCAACAAACAAACACCAATCAGGGAGGAGCTTTCTGTACCTCTTCTGAGAAATATTTCACATAGGGTAATAGATTAAATGCAATGATTCTATCTTTGTAGTAACCATACCAACAATCAAACGCAAATGAGGGAGGAGCTTTCTGTAGCTTACCTCAGAAATACTTCACAACAGGTAATGGATGAAATATAAGGATTGTGTCTTTGTACTAATCATTCCAACAAACAGATGCAAGTGAGGGAGGAGCTTTCTGCACCTTCTCTCTTAAATACATAACATGTTGTAATAGATGAAATGCGATGATTCTGGCTTTGTAGTAACCATACCCACAAACAAACGCCAATGAGTGAGCACCTTTCAGTAGCTTTTCTCTGAAACATTTCACATAGGGTGATAGATGAAATGCCATGATTCTGATTTTGTAGGAACCATACCAACAAACAAACCAAATGAGGGAGGAGCTTTCTGTAGCTTCCCTCAGAAATATGTCACATCAGGTAATGGATGAAATGTAATGATTGTAGTAACCATACATAGGGTAATGGATGAAATGCAATGATTTAGGCTTTGGAGTAACCATACCAACAAACAAAATCCATAAAAGAAATGTAATGATTGTGTCTCTGTACTAATCATACCAAACAAAGGGTTCAATTGAGGGATTAGCTTTCTGCAGCTTCCCTCAGAAATAATTCACATCAGGTAATGGATGAAATGTAATGATTGTGTCTGTGTACTAATCGTACCACATAGTGTATGCTGCCGTGGTGTGTGCCTCGCCCTTGCCTTCGGCTGTAATTGGCACAGTGCCCGAAGGGCTCAGTCCCTCCGGAGGCCTTGCGCCACCACTGTTATTCCATCTTAGCCACGTATCACGGCTCTGGCATTGTCTACACTGACGGTTCGATGGTTGCTGGTCGTGTCTTTTATGCCCTAACTCTAGGGGACCATTGTGAACAACTTTCATCGCCGGTTGGCTCAGCTTTTACACTGCTGACGTGGTCACCATCTTTCGAGCTCTAGAGTATCTCCGCTCCTGCTCAGGTGAGTCCTTCATTATCAGTGGTGATTACCCGAGCGGATTACCAGCTCTCGACCAGTGTTTCCCTCGTTCTCGTCTGGTGATTCCTATCCAGTTGTCCCTGCATAATCTGGCCCGTTGCGGCAGATCTGTTGTCTTTGTTTGGAACCCAGGCCATTTTGGGATACCTTGCAATGAAACTGTTGACTGCCTGGCGAAAGAGACCACCAGTAAAGCATCTCTGGAGATTAGCCTCCCGGCGACTGATTTGCGGGCACTATTATGCCACGAAGTTTTAGATTTATGGGACAGTGATTGGCGCAACCTGCCCATGCCAAAGAATCTCCGTCATAACAAGGAGACGATGACTGTGTGGTGGTCATCCATGCGATCCACCGCAGGGACTCAGTCATCCTTTGCTGTCTCCGCATTGGCCACACCTGACTGATGCACAGTTATTTCCTGTGTCGTGAGGATCAACCTCTTTGTCATTGTGGGGCGTCCTTGACAGTGGTCCATATTCTGTTGGAGTGCGCCCTTTTAACTGTGCTCAGGCAGACTTTTGCGCTGGCTGAAATGCTCTCTGCGCTTTTAACTGATGACTGTTCCTTAGCGGACTTTGTTTTGCGTTTTATTCGGGCAGGGGGATTTTATCACTTAATGTAAATGTGTGTGTTTTTGTGTTGATTCTGGCCTATGGGCTACGATTTTAGTCTGCTTTTTTTAATGTGTTTCTCGGTGGTTGGCTTTTCCTTTTCTGTTTCTATGGTCGGCCACCCACCGTCACACTCCGTGCAATTTTAGTTCGTCTTGTCTGGTCTTTGTCTCAGTTTCTCTCGTTCTGTGTCATCTGTCCTCTCGTTTGTTGATTGTTCTTATTCTCTGTGGGTGTTTTTAGTATTAGAAAAAGGGACCGATGACCGTAGCAGTCTAGTCTCTTTAACCCCCACAAACCAACCAATCTTAAGATGTCTACCTCAGTTGGAGATGAAATGTCAGAAATAATTTTATTCATCAACCATGCCGTCCTCCCACAAGCCAGTCCAGAAGTTTTGACTAATGTGAACAGTCGCTGTGAAAGCCTATGTTGTGTAAATGTGTGCTTGTCTCCTGAAGTGTACCTGGTGAAAGGAGGAGTAGGAGGTGGGTTAAAGCTCGTGGTGTGAGTAGCTTCGCAGTATTATCTATCCTTCACGTAATACGTGTTTTCATTCTTGATAAAACACAATATTAGTCATCGACAAAGTTTTTTGTTGTAGCTCGTGTATTTAGAGGAAACAGCACTATCCTGGCGTACATGTTTCCTTGGGATTGAACTATAATGTCATGAATTTCAGCCACAGTCTCCAACTGTTTTCACTATTTAACTTAAATTATTATTGGACCTGTCTGAGGAAATGTGTGTCAAGCAATGTACTTCAAAAGGCCTTTCTGCTGTGCTCTAAGTCCTCATGTTCATATACAGGATTGAAGCAGTTGAGAGTTGAGTGTTGAATCACGGTTCTGCACTATCCCCGATGACCACTGTCAGCACGTGTGGTGGCAGCTTGGGGGACATTCCACTCTTCCAGTGTTCTGGAAAGGCACAGTATGGCCAGAAAATGGTTATGACTGTAGGTTGCAGTTGATAGTGATTGAGGGAACTGTGACGGAACAACAACCTTTCAGATGTCGATAATCCTCGTGTTACATCTTGTATGACAGTATCGTGATGTTATTTCCAACACAACAGTGCTCATCCACACAGTGGCATGTGTATGTATCAATTGTATGCATGGTATTAGCTGCTCCCATAGTCAGCAATATCCTTAGATATGTTCCCTGCAGAGCATATGTGGCACGAGCTTGGACGTAAACTCTGCCCCAGTGTCAGTATCCAGAATATTGTGGACCATTACAACTGTTTGAGGCCAGCTTGCCCGAGGAAGGAATCTAGTGGCCTTATGACACCCTCCCAAACAAACAAGTGTATGCAAGAAGGGCAATTGGGTGCATGTCATATTGATAAGTGAGCTCATACTGCCAAGTTCTTTGTAAATCTGAGTCAATTTTGTAATCACTAAAGTAACATCACATACCGTCTGAACCCATGGCATTTCTTTTCTTTCTGTGAATTTCAATTTCTTAGCTGGGCAGTGTTTATGAACATCTTGGGCTGAAAGAAAATTAGCATGATATAGAGACGTAAAACTATTAGAGACGTAATTAAATGTAAAAGTGTCACTAAAAACATATTTAAAGTGAAAAGCCTGAAAAAACACCAAGTTGTGTGTCCAGAAAATCTGTATCACAATGGGTTAACAGTGAGCAGCAACTGCAACCAAATGGGAAAATTATCTTCTTCCGGCTCAGGATGTTGTAGCAGATTTTCTGCAACTTCACATTCCTAATGCTTCTGTATATTTTTTCCTGTTTCTACAAAGTCCATTCCTGGCAACTATAATTAAAATGATCCAAGTCACTGTCCTTCTTTGTATACTAAGGTGTCTGTCTGTAAATAATTTACTCTTATTTCTGGAGGCTTGGGCATTCCAATTCTTCTCTTAATATCCACTAGCTTCTGCCCTCAACTATGTTGGCACGGATCTTGAACCTGCATGAATTTTGAGTAACCCTGAAGCTTATTATCCATGGGAAAAATGGATATAAAGAACTGAAAGTGAAGTTGTCAAAACGATGCAATGGTAAAGAATTGATATGTTTGTAAGCACAGATACAGATATTTGAAGTATGAAATAGCAAAACGCCTGGATAGGGGAACAAGCTAGTGGCGTTTTTAATGAAAATACAAAAAATTAAAGAATCTGTAGTTACAAATAAGTCAGTTCTTTACTGTTGCACCCTTTTGACAGTGTCACCTTCAGTCTTTTATATCTGTTTTCTTGCTAATAAGCTTCAGGATATTTATGAACATTCATGTCAATGAAGTCGTTTGCTTAATAAGCTTACCAGTGACAATAGTTAAAGTAATTTGTGAATGAATTCAAGAATGTCTGTGGGTAATGGAATTAAACTATTAACATTAGTAAGATTTTGGAAAGTTTCATCATCATAATACTATTTACTACTTTTTACTGATTTTTCTCATTTCTGGTCCCGGTTTGTTTTGTTTAGTTTTATAAAACTTCCACTGTCCCGATGTTTTTTTCTTCCAGTATAATGAAATGATGCTTATATGAAACTGAGTTGATCCACATAAAGCACTTGCAGTACCTTGCAGGCCTGCATACAATAAAAAGTATTTAATATTGCATTTTTTTGTAATCAGTTCAGCATGCAACTCTTTATACATAACCTGTCAGTAGCTGCCCACAGAGTTATTTTCAACTCTCCTGTAATTAAATAACATAAAACATGATAAATAGATGTAAAAACTTTTTATAATATGGAAAAATGCCTGTACACCATTATTATTTGCAGTATGTAGATAGTCACAGGATATGTGATGCATTCCCTTATGGATCTGAGTTACTGGGTACACATTTGTTTCCATACTATTCGGGCCCACATAGTTAAATGTACAGTTCACTTTATCATGTTTTATAGATAATTTCACTTCAAAATTTCTCTGAGGGTTGAAATGCTTTTATAAATATGTAATGTTGGATCATTGGCTGTTGTCAGCTTAGCATATAATTTTAATGGTCTTTTATCCATTCTGGATCTTTCTGAACTCAACAGCTGTGAACAAATGTTGATTAAGAATGCAACCAACCATGAGTACTTCTAAGAGTATTAATTTAAATGCCATTACCAGTCTCAAGCTATTATGGCTGTCTACAGGTTTTTATTTTATTTACTTACTTTTTTTAAGTAATTGCAACAATGTGCTAATATACATGTATTTGATAAAATATAAAATGAAATACTTACATACCCTCGATTTGTTTTGTCGGTATCATTTAGGCTTTCTTTGGTCCTTAAGCATTTTCAGCATGACACACGAAGAGTTAAGAATGATAGACAATGCACTTCTTCTAAACAATCCACTGTGTTGTGCACACACTTCACAGTATTTTTCATCAGTTGCAGCCTTTGACAAGTACTTCACATGTAATGATTTTGCTTACAGTGAAAAGTCTATCCACTGACCAAAGATATCACTCATTTCTCAACAAGGAAACATCTCATCTACTGTATGTTAAGTAAAGAATGTGTGGACGATACAAATCTGCACTTCTTACAAGTGAGGAACTCTAATTGTAGCATGTCATAGGAGAAATTAACAAGAAGATTTATCAGGCTACTCTGGAGAAGCAATGGCATGTGTTTTGATTTTGGTCCCTGACAATATCCTTCAATTGATGTTAAGTTGGGCAGCTAGTATAATGAGGATACCCTTGTTCAGAGTCCTAACACAGACCAATCATGTTTAATTTGTGTGAAAAGTGCAATGAACATTTTCAGGATTGTTTGTTAGCCAGCTGTAGTTGCTCATTTAGAATTTGCTGAGGTGAACTGAAGGTGTGAATGCATATTTCTATTTATTTTAAGATGCCCATTTTCCTCCATAAGTTAGTTGTATATTTTGTTTGTAGATTACCTTTAGTGTTTGAAATGCTGTATCTATATTGAGGCATGTGATTGGCAGTTCCATATGTAGTTAAATGTTTTTAGTCTAAAAGCATCCTTTTATTTATGATATCTTGAAGTTGCTGCCAGTCAGGCCAAGATAAAACCTGATGCAATTGTTACAATCAATACTGTGTATTCCTCAGTTTTTAGAGACCCAGCCCAATGCTTTTGGTTTTATGTACTATGTTATGTTGCAGCATTTAGTGTGCATCTATAGGCTTAAAGTCGAAATTGTGCAGAAAATATTAGTAAGTTACCAGATTCAACCATAGAATGTTTATGAAATATTACATATGTCATGTTAATTGAAAGAGGAAAGAGTTTTTTAATTAACTAATCCATACATACAGCAATAACATCTTTTACAGTTGTAGATGATGATGATCTGCTGTTAATTTTGAAGTGTTTTGTACAATTTTTTATACACATTGCCAAACAAGTTTACAATTTATGTAAAAAAAAATACAGTTTGTGTCACATAACTACACACTGGGTGAGCGAATATTTGTAGTTTGGGCACTGCCTTTCAGCTGTCTTAAGTACCTTGACAATACTTTTAGCATCCCCTTGTATTCTTTGTATTGTCTCTTTAGCCCATTTGAAAAAGCAGAGTCATTAGCTCACAACAATGTTAAGATGACAAAATTGTATTAAGTATGGAAATTATCCATCACAGACACTGCGTGTAGAATTTCACATTATTTCTAATTAAATAATAATAATTTTTTCAATGCCTGCTTGATGTTACATAAATAATCATGGACTTTTTAGTATTAACTATTTGAGAGGTATGCTTCATTTTTTTTAATATCAGGGTATTAATTCATTCAAAAAATTTATGGTGCAGTTTTATTCCTTTGTAGAAAATACTGGCTGCTGTTTTGATTATCTTGAAACATGAGTCGGACAAAACTGACATTTACTCAGATCATGTGAATACTGCTGTTTGTGAGATAACTGCTTTGTTCTGTATAAGCCAAAAATATTGTTATTCAGTCTGATATTATGTAATTGCCCAAACTATGAGGTTTGTGGTGGGATTATTTGGGACAGAGATGCTACATATTAGTATGTTGTGCTAACAATAATGTTAAATGAATGACTTACAGGGGATGATGTGAAGTTTGCACTATGTGCAGATTTAGACTGCTCAGCTATAACTGAAGTTGTATTTAACAAATGTTGAAAATCGATCTTCTACCTTAGACTTATAATTACCTTTGATGTTTACATTCTGTATGTAGCAAACATCACTACAGAAATCTGCCATTGCGCTGCTTGTAAAAGTTGTAACTGTTTGATAGTTATTTGTCATGTTGACATAATGATTATTCCTTAATCTAGAATGTTTCTAGTTACGTAAGTACTTTTATTCATGTTATATAGTAACCTGTTTATACATTATGTATGTTAATGTTTATTGTTCGCTAGGAAACTTAAGTTTGGGTCAACAGAATTCCCAACAGACAGTTATAATTTATGTTAATAATTAAAATAGTTTATGCACAATTATCTTAAAATATTCAAAAATTAAATGTAAACTTAGTAACAATCAGATTAATGCTTAAAGACATTCTTTCCTTTCTTACTGTACACTGATTTCTGCAGGCATTTTTGAGTGTAAAGATGCCTTGCTGGTACCTGGTACTTAATGCTGTAAATGTTAGCTATGTCAGCTTCAGTTTTGCTTGGTTACTTTATATTTGTATGCATCATATGGGACAAGTCAAAACAATACTACTTTTGTGTAAAACAAATGAGCTCTGTATTCGCATGTTAACAATACTATCAGAGGTGATGACATTCTGTGATCATCAGAAACGTCATTTCTATGATGTTTCTGGATGTAACAGCAAAACTAGTGCTGCAATCGGGCTGATTTGACGATGGGACTAGTGCTACAATGGGACTGGCGTGAAGATGAAAACGTTCTTGAGTGGATAACCCTCTCTGGGGTGCAAGAATTTCTCTTGATAGGTGTGCAGCCACCAGGATTACGCTCTGTTCACAGCTGTATTGGACATTCCATATTTCTTAGACTCCTGGATCAATCTGTACTGCTATCATGCTGTCTACCACACCCTGTTCTTTGTACCTCCCTCTGCAGGTGCAGTGGGTAACATGACACTTGTGAAGAGGCTACAGTTTCCTTTCCAAGAGAAAATTGGTCCTACACAGACCCATCCTCACTCCACCCATGAACAACAGTTCTCAAATTTTATATGGATATGAATCTGTATGTACATCAAAGCCCTTCTTATGCAGCACAAGACATGGGTAGCCAACATACGTTTGCGGCACTGTGAACTGTAACTTGACAGCTTACCACTACCTTATCCAAGACTGCCTCTAAAGTAGTGGCAATAAAGGCTGTGCATATGTGGCATGTACTTCTTTTTGAGAACATCCATCAAGGGTTTCAGAGTATTTAATTCTACAGCATTGAATGTGTCACGAAGTGCTCTTTGACCCAGTTAAGTTATAACATTATATAAATAACACACAGCAGGGTGAACAGTATTAATGGCAATGATAACAATGTCGATGACATGAACAACAATTATAATAGTCTATTCACTGGACAGTAAATTTGTAATTATTTATTTATTCTGTTAGATGAGTTGATTGTTAATCAGTGCAATGATGACTGCATTACCACCTGAAGCAAGACTGCTTAATACAAATTTCTGCTTTATTCAATAAATTTTTCGTGTGCACATATGTTGCTGCAACAATAAAGTAAAATTAAATGATATGATTGAATTGTTCATTTGATGGAATTCTGTATTCATTTGGATGTTAAATACACCAGTGTATCATTTCTTTAATGCCTCATCTGAATCCTTGTCACTATTGCCATTTTTATCTCGAATTTATGTATAGCATTGCCTAACACTTGTTTGTAATTTAGTTTTCAAAGCTATAATTGTAAAAAAAAAAGTTGTTTGTGTTTAATATGTTATTTAAGTTTAGTATGATGTTTCACTGTTAGTATGTTCTGAACATTAAAGAATATTACTAACTATCCTGAAATACATTATTAAAGTTATCCCCTACTGTCACTCGCAGTGTTTTGTAAGTCATTGTAATATGTTGATGCTGATTTACACTTTTATGGCCACTTACCATTATTTTGTTACTGATCTCTTATAAAAGCATATTCTTGATTTACATACATCATCTATTTTTATATCTTTATTGCCTGCTGCGGAAAGTGGATGTTAACAATGTTGTTGAATTATAGTGTAAGCGGCTATGCCTTAATCCAGAAAGAAATAAAAATATGTTTGACATGTATAGGTATTTTAATTCACCTCCCTAAGGATATCTCACATATAACTTATTTCACCTCTGGCAGTGTTTATTAATTTGATGTGGTAGTCAGGAAGCAACCTCAAGATGTAAAACAAACTCTTGCAACGTTTTTGTCCATAAAATTTGGAATTGGGAAGAAAGATAATGGTGGCACGTGCTGTTATCAAATACACAACACTGAAATGGTTGTATTTGAGTGGTTATACACTACATTAGAACAGAATTTTCCAATAATCAAAATTTCTTTTGTGACAGCATTATGGGATAATTTTCTCCTATTCCCACATGAGGGTGCACAGATAGCTTGAGCATTTGGGAGCTTCTTCCATACTCAGTTAAGAGAGTTTGCTCTGCCAGTAACACTGTGACAGTTTTTTACATACAGAGGATGACAGTGTGCGGTTCAACAGGCAGGTCCTGTCAATAACAGAGAAGCTGTTGAAAGCTTGATTTCTCTCTAAAACCTTAAGGGGCAAGTAAATCTGAAAAACATATCTAAAAATTTCATTGTGTAGAAACAATTGTTATTCCTAAGTAACACTCGGACGCAATAAATAAGCCCTGTTTTGGTAAATAAATTTACACTCATATTTAGGGTACGCTAATTATCACATTCGTTTAGGGAGTGACTCTTTATCATGTTAAGGCACCATTTTCCAAATTTTAAGTGGTATGTAAAATCTTGTGGCTTTTGCAAACTGAAAAAGAGGAACTTGCAGTTTATTCCATGCCATCGACAGGAAAACTGTTAAGGCCTAATGATGTAAACAGAAAGGTATACTAGGGTTTAACCTCCCATTCTTAATGATGCTTTCACCGTGCCCTCCCAGAAAGTGGGTGGTCACAAGTGCATGGCATACTGTCTCATCTGTTCCAAAACACAAATATTAGGGGATGAGATTGATAACCATTTACCATTCATTGTTCCACAGTGAGAAATATTCATTGGATTTTTCAGATTGGTGCAACAGGTAAATCAAATATACTGGTGCCCGTTGCAAATTATTGCTTCAAAATACCTATCGAAACAACTGTGGGAGCTCTCACACAGAATCTTTGGTTTGTCATCTCTCTGTAGTTATGTCTGGTATAGGCAGCGCACGATCCTCATCTCCATTCAACAACCTGTAGTAGTATTCATGGAAATCCGTAGGAAACCCACCATTCCATAGTAACACTCTTGTCTCTCATTTGCTGTGAATAGATCTTTAAATTTGCTGCTGCACTTTGTACTTTCTTGATGCAGTGGACCTGCTGTGCAGTTCCAATACTTCTGGCCATGTAATTTTATTTCTGTTTGCAGATGATTGAGGACCGTAAGAAAGCACATATCTACTCAGACTCACGATAAAGTAATGTAACCACTCTTAACAAACTCCTCTAATGAGACGAGTGTTCAACGGAAACAATAGTATTCAGAATGAGATTTTCACTCTGCAGCGGAGTGTGCGCTGATATGAATCTTCCTGGCAGATTAAAACTGAAGGAAGGTAGGAGACGGATATTGGCAGAAGTAAAGCTGTGAGTACCGGGCGTGAGTCGTGCTTCGGTAGCTCAGATGGTAGAGCACTTGCCCGCGAAAGGCAAAGGTCCCGAGTTTGAGTCTCGGTCGGGCACACAGTTTTAATCTGCCAGGAAGATTCAACAATGGTATTGTCAGGAATGCCCCTAGGGAAGTGTTTTCTGTAAACATAATGATTTGGCAGGCAGGGTGGGGAATAATCTGCGGTTGTTTGCAGATGATGCTATGATACAAGATGATTTAGACAACATTTATGGTTGTGTGTGTGTGTGTGTGTGTGTGTGTGTGTGTGTGTGTGTGTGTGTGTGTGTGAGAGGGAGAGAGAGAGAGAGAGAGAGAGAGAGAGAGAGAGAGAGAGAGAGAGAGAGAGAGAGAGAGAAGGATGTGTTAACGGTATGTTCAAATGACATGTAAGTTGTACATAGATGCTTTGGGAACTCGTACGGGAATCCCTGGAGAGAAAGCATTATTCTTTTTGAGGAACACTGTATAGAGAAATTTAGAGAACTGTCATCTAAAGCTGATTGCAGAATAATTCTACTGCCAGCAGCATACATTTTGCATATGAATTGTAAAGATAAGCTATAAGATACTGGGGCTTACACAGACGCATATAGATATTCATTTCTCCCTCACTCTTTATGCGAGTGGAAGAGGAAAGGGAATGACTAGTAGTGGTACAGGGTACACGCACACTACAGCTGCTGGTGGAATATGTATGTAGGTGTGGCCAGGCTCATAACAGGAGCTGTCATTCAATCTTGCTGTGACAGAAAATTTTCTGGATCATTGTCACCAGTGTCCATTTTCTCCACGAGTTCAAAGACACTGCCAAGCCATGACTTCAACCCACAGGTGGACCTCCACAGCAGGGTGGAAGCACAAGCACTGCTGTGCCTTGCTGATCTTAATGAGTTAACTCCACTTTTCACAAATCTATACATACACGACAAAGGGCACACACGGTTGGTTGGCCCACACTTACTGATTACTTAAAATATGTTTTTAACAATTACGAATGTCGTTCCTCGGCGTGAGAGATAATAAATGCATTTCAAGTTCTTGTTAAGATTGATCACACTTATAATATTTCCAGTTAAGGGTAATAGTATGTAATTAATTCGTAAGGACATAGTTTATAACCATGTTTTGGTGGAAATAGTTTAACTGTTCTTTACCATAGGGAGTCACATGCTGATGCTGGGTTCTGTACTGCACTACGTTACTTCAAATCTGATTTGTGACAAATATTAAATGGTGTCTCTGTACAGGTTGACTTGTCATTTTCCAGCTAAGTCTCTTTACTTTTGACTATTTTGGAGACTATGTCATTATTGTGACACAACATCACATTGCAGCTTAAAATATTTGTAGCACCAACATTTACAACTCAATTTTTGGACAGACACTGTGTACATATATTATTTTTGAGATGATATTGTCCCTTCTTTTATACCTCCATTCAAAAATAGTTTAGGTAATTTCCTCTATGTATCCGCCTGACCCCAGGTAACACCATCCCTCCTATGGGTCCGTCTATGTCCCCCTCACTTCCATACATAAAATGGGGTTCACTGAACTTAAAAATTGAAACTATATCTCTTTCTGTGTCAAAAGTGTCTACATAGCATATTTAAGTTTTACTTGGTACATGGGTTTCCTACTACTTTCCATTCTGTCACTCTTACTGTGCCTTTCACTGAGTCATACCTTCCCTCTATGTTATATTAACATTTAATAACATGCTTTCTCTGATACAAACTTAAGATTAACTACAGACTGTTCATTACGACCTCATTTGCTGTTACACATGGAAATGTTGTTATCCAGTTTGTTCTTATCAATAGAGTTGTGCACCACTCATTTTGAAATCATGAAGTAGTACTGAGAATACAGAAGTTTCCTTTAATTTGTTACTTTTCCTCTCAACTACTTTGTCATATACTAGGTATATATGTGATACAGCAGCTTTTCACTTTCCACTGAGAACACATCTATCTTTTTGTTAATCCCAATTGAAAAAAACATTAAATTATCAAACTCAAAACCTTTATTTATTGTGTGTCAAACACTTTATGCCCAATTATGTAACATATGTATAACTATCAGCTTTTTCATACACTTTGACACGTATAAGGTTCACACACAAGTTACTAGCATTTTCGTTTTGCATGTTGCTACGGGTTTCTTTATCAATTGCCATTTTAATTTGTAGTTCACTGTTGCTATCTCAGTTTACATTTTTCCATTTGGAGATAGTGAGTGGAGCTGTGGACACTAGAAAGTGGAGTGCCAAATGGAATAATCTGAACATTTTCTTCTTGAGTTCAGTAGAGGGGTGACAGCAGTGAAGGCAGCCAGAAACATCTGCACCATATGTGGGGATAATGCTGTTCATCAGAGCACAGCAAGAATATGGTTTTCTCGTTTAAAGGAGGACCATTTTCACATTAGTGACCCACTAAGTTCATAAAAATGCGAAGGCCTTCCTGAAGATCATGGAAAGATTAATCCACAGTGATACATGCCAGTGTATTCAAGATCTGGGTCATTGATGATCATGATCATTCCACCACTGTGCAAATTTTGCATGCAACAGAAAGGTTACAAAATGAGGTGTATGAGTACCGCATGTCCGAAGTGAAAACAGCGAAAATCATTTGGTGGTCATATCTATCTCTATTTGCTCATCATCAAGTGGCTCATGAAATACTGAACATTACAATTGTTGTGGGGTTAGGGGTCAAACCCGGGACTCCACATGGCAGACCTGAAGCTGGGACCCACCACACCGTATTTCGTCAGGAGAACGAGCAAGTTCAAGAATTTTGAGAGGCAGTGCAGAGTGATACAGTGGTATTCAGTAACATTGCTTTATTCAGCTAATTTACAGTATTTGATGGTGAAGCGTAGTGTCAGCGTGCTGCCCGCCCGATGTCCTGCAAGTCCAGCCGGCTCAGCAGACTCCTGGTATGCCGATGCCGCTGCTGTTGTTATCAAGGCTGCCTGCCAACGGAACTTGGCCGCCGCTCTCCCGGTCACCACCCAGCGATGCGTAGCACCTTGCGACTTTCTCCGCCCCATTAGGCCTGCTCTGTCTGACCAAGGGATGAAGGTGGATGTACTGGTCACCCGTAGCCCTCAGGCCACCGCTGCTCCCAACACGTGACCTGACTCAAACCCACGCGCACCTGGATTCTGTGCTGAAATTTTCCGCTAATGGTGCTTGCCGGATGGCAACACCCACTGCCATCTCTGGTGCTGTCGTAGCGCTGCTCTGCTACCCTCAGGGTACGCCTCGCCTAGTCCCAGTATGCCAGGTGGGAAGCAAACTTGGCCACTACACTAGATTGGAACTGAGTCCCTCCTGGACCTGCTGCAGACCTCTCTCACTGCCGTTTTTCAGGCAGACCGTGCTATCTCCAAGTGGAAGGATGCCATTCCACCCTCCCCTGGCGTTGTGTCCCCCTATGCAGAATATAGCCCGAGCAACAACATAGAAACAAAGTACAAATTTATA
Source organism: Schistocerca gregaria (assembly GCF_023897955.1). NCBI lineage: Eukaryota > Metazoa > Arthropoda > Insecta > Orthoptera > Acrididae > Schistocerca > Schistocerca gregaria. The sequence continues at coordinate 3,205,437 of NW_026061803.1, read as the reverse complement.
CAGAATGCTTATAATATTGCTGCCAGACTGGCCACTATAAGCATAGAGCAGCACAGGTCTGTCCCGACGCTCCACTGACCTGGCAGACCCTGTCAAGCTAAACTTGCCCATCTATTTATATTGGTTTCTCCCTTGCTTCTGACATAGTGTCAGAGAGAGACAGGAACAATTGTAGGGATAAATTCCTACAGGTCAGCCATTTACAAATATCCACTCCTGGCTCTGGCCTAGTGCCCCACCTCATACATCCACTAACTAAGAGTAACGCTGCAGTTTCCTACCTTGTTGTTGCTCCACTCAAAACAAATCATGCATGCAATACCGCTGTCGCAGCTATGCGCCGGCAGATGCCATGTTTACCTTGCCTGGCCTGCTGGCTGTCGTCCGTTACGGGACTCTGCCAGCGGCCCCAGATTTCATCCCCCAACAGCGCCTTCATTGAATTTCGAAAAAATTTCCCTTTCCCTTGACTAGACTGACACTAGTGCAGCACTATCCTGGTGATGAAAAATTGTGTCTGTATTCTAACATAAGGAAAAGAAAGGATTGGTTGAGGCCAAACAAAGGAGCAACATCCCATACAAAAATCAGCATGCTTTCACAAAAGATAATGTTATGCATCTAGTGGGACGACGATGGTGGTGTATATTATGAATTGCTTCCGCAAGATGTAACCGTCGTTGCTGACATTTTCTCTCAACAGGAAAGATGTCTTGCATATACAGTCTAAGAACAGCAACCAGGAAGTCCACGTAAAGCAATACTGATCCATGAAAGAGCCTGCCTGCATTCAGTACAGTATTTTTTTGTCAGTCTACCAAAAGTTGGGTTGGGAAGTCATGTCACACCCACCTTATTCACATGATCTTGTGCCTCAGATTTGAGCCTTTTCCACTCTCTATCAAATAACCTTCATGGAACTTCCCTTTCGGATTAAAAAAGTGTTCTGAACATGACTCAATGAATTCTTCACCAGAAAACCATGCCATTTCTATTTCGCAGAATCGAAAATTTCCCCAATGTTTGCTGTCTATTGTAAGCACTGAAGGATGATATATTATTGTACGCTGAAGTCTCTGTTATGTTTATTAAACCTATAGAAAAAGTATACAAACTAATGCACCAGCTACGTACCTGCGTTGGGGCCTAGCGCAATGGTTATCATATAAACATGACGTAGAAGGTTGTTGGATCAAAAAACGACAAATGAAACTTTTTTCAATTTATAAATCCGATCAAAAGAATGTGATTATTATTTTTATTCAATTAATTCGTTTACATGTAATTTTTGATATTATTGTTTGTTTTATTTACCCTATTTTTCTTTCTGTCATTCTTTTTTCTCCTGGAATCTGCCTGTGTCACCTATAATGTGGAAATAATTGTTAATGTGTGTGTGTGTCCGTCTCGAGTTGCTTCATAGAGGTTAGCTTTAACCACCATAAACAAAGCAAGTGCGATTTTTAAATCTGCACAGATTGTTGATTGCTATTCTCTCTGATGCATTTCACATCATGGGGTTGTGGTTAGCTTAGGACACAAATTTGAATTCAGGGCTTTGTCTGCCATGGTTGTCATTTCTCACTTAGAATCAGCTGTCCATAGACCATCTCACATTTCCAATGTACCTGGAAGTGGCTGCCTCTGACATTACTTTGCATTAATTGGTGCATAGTAATGAAGTAAAACAAATTAATATTTCTACTTTGACAGTTCTCTGCAATTTATTGCATAATTTGGTAAACCATACTGTTTTTTCTGACATGCTCTGGTGGTTTCCGGTGATTAACGGTGTCAGTGTGGTACTGGTGTGCAAGACTCACACTCCCTCTTGGCTATCAAACTTACTTGGAGTTGCTTCGCTGATCATCTTTTCAGGATAGCCACCTGTGATGTCCTGCATGACTTCTTCTCTGAATATAGGATGCTACAAGGAGGAAATTTTTTATACTTTAAAATATTCTTGAGTGTACGGAGTTATTTTAAAACTCAATCTCACTGTATTTTCATGACACACAACAGTTTCTGACAGACCGGAAGGTTCCAAGCTTACAAAAAATGTTTTAGTTGTATGAAAACTATCACATTCATTTTTCCATAAATACAGTCTACAAATCTCACAAAGTTTAACAAGACAACTGTCTGGACCTTAATTATTGATTCTTTCTCTTACATTCGTAATTGTCCCTTCTCTTCTTTCAACAACTTTCAAATGTTCACACAGTAATGTTTCACGTCGCACGGAGTACGGCGCGTTTATTCGTTGAGCTGGACGTGTAACTCCAGGTGACTACCTGCCCACGCTGATCATCCGTCCCATACACGTCCGTCCTGCACACACATAACTGTGGTGCAGTAGACACAGTTCTACTCATCTCTAAAATAATACGTGTTCAAGACGGTGGAAATACGAGGGTCTCTAGGATTTACTCCGAAATTCTTTAGGCATTACAATGCCTTCCAGAATTCTGGAAGTTAGAAAAGTATAATTATCAAATTGTCATTACTTCAACACCCCCCCCCCCCCAATCAATTTAATAATTTCCTAAATTGCCCATAAAATTCACTATCCCCAGCTTTTGACACAGTCTATTGAAACGTGCACTCTTAGCTAATTTTGGTAAAATATGTGCCATTTGTTCCTCGGAGCTAATGTATTGAACATTCAGATGGCCTTTGTTGTACAGCTCTTGTGTAGAACGGATTTCACATCCACATGCTTCAGTCATCTATGTTCCCATTTCCATAATTGACAGATTCTTCAAGAAGATGCTTAAGCCATGGGGTGTCTGTCATAGCTGTCGCCGAAGCTGGATATTCTGCTTCTATTTCCTAGTGAAACTCATCTGTCTCCTTGTCACAAGAAACAGTTTTTCAAACAAAAAACTATAAGAAAGTGAAGAAGACAGAAGATCTACAACATAACACAGTCAGAATCAACATAACAGTAATAGCATTTAAAATTTCCTTTTTTGTAACACAGACCAACATCAAGTCTCCCTTTAATATATCAAAGAATTCATTTCAAAAATTTCTACTCTAATTCTGTTGGTTTACTTTGCTGTCTACTAAAATAGTTAAGTGATGCAGTTCGTCTGGTCATAGCTGTCATTTCCTTCATAAAACTGTCAAAAGTTTTTTTTAGTTTGCATACAAGACTTTTCTTAATCTTTACACCAGGTCTCAATGCAGGAATCAATTTTGTACATCTGTTTGTTCCATAAATGAATTATGTTCCTTCACCACACTAAGGAGCATTCTTAGTGTTGTGAATTGAGCAAGTGGAGTATAGTCATATCTCTTTCAATATTTCCAGACATGTCTATTTTTACTTTGAACATCCTCTTACTGTCAGTTATACTTTTATTTGCTGTAAGTGGTGCATAAGTCAAAGTTCCATTAGATGACTGAGAGCCCAATTTTTCCTTTATTGCTTTTTTCCATTCTTCTTCTTCTTCATGATGCCTAACCTGAACGTCTTCAGACTTCTGAGGTAAGTTTTCCCACGAATGTTTTTGCATTCAAGGGAAACACTGCATAATCCTTGAAAAACCTAAATTTTCTTGTTATTCTATTGCTTTTCCACAAAGTTTCTGCTCGCTTCCACTTCTTCTGACATCGTGGGCCTTGAGTTACCTTCAACAGTTTGCACAAAATCAAGGACTTCAAAACAAAACTAACTTTGAGGAAACTAAAGAATGTTCTGAATTACGTTGTTCACTTGAATGGTCTTCTTCAAGATCCAATCATCACTGCTTTCACCTTCAAATAGAAACTTATCTTTTTCAAAAATTACATCTCTCCTAAATACAACTTTGTGTTGCTTGGTGCACCATATTCTGTGGCTAATTAGACAGTTTCCAGTCACGAAACATTTTAATGGGATAGTTCCTTTTCAATACTTTCCTTGGAATGTGCCACTATGCAACACAAACAAAGTCATATTTGTTCAAATTTGGCTTTCTTCCAGCCGATAGCGTTTCTAGAATTTGTGCATCTAAAACTGAAGTATAACTACGGTTAATGATAAAAGTATCTACCAGTAACTTTTGACTAAAATTGCTTTCAAACTTCGCGTCCAAGAATTGTGCAATGAGCCTTTTCAATGACAGTATGATTTAGTCGCTCTGCAACTCCATTTCGTAATTGAATTTGCAAATATACTCATGACCGTTGTCACTTTTTAATCTCCTGATTTTCAGCAAATACATACTTTGGAAATACGAAGCAAGAATTGTTACCAATATTGTATCGACCACCATGCCATACAGTTCAGTGAGCGGACACATGGGTATTATATACTGTAGGACTGTAGGTTTCGGAGTGTTTTTCTCGTGAATGGCTAGCCATCTGGCCGTATGGCTGGGGCGTTGTAACTCTATGGGGTAGTGCTGCCAACACATGCCATCCCACTCTTAACTTCATTTCCCAACCCCCGAACTCCCCTTGTTAGTGTGTGTGTATACACGATTGAATCATTTCTGTGAGCAGCAGCTGTAGCTATCACCCTTTTGAATTGAACCCGCTGAATTTTTAAAAACAAGCATCAGCCAGCCATTTATAGTTTATGCACTGACAATCAATTATTTAGTGAACCTGACACTAGAAGAGCACCTTTTAGTTTTAATTTGAAATTCCAGTCCACAAACTATGCTTTCAACATAAATTTCTCCAACCTTTATTCATATTTGATTCACCAGTTCATTCACATCCATCAAAGAACAGATTAATTAACTAAATATCCTGTTATCCTCAAATCCAGAAACCAATCCACTTTGCCACCTGGAAAACTTCCAGTAACAGCTGAGAAAGAAAAATTATTTTCATTTCTGTTTATTTTTTGGAGAGATATAGCTAAATTTGCAGAACTATACTTCTATGCGTTTGTGGCAATCTAACATTGTATTTTTCCCCAATAATGGCATTGTTTCCCACATCTGTAACATATATATTGGGTTGGTACATAAGTTTGTTGCGTTTTTCTGTATGTTTGATAAACACAACAGATACACATACACACCCTACTCATCCATAATATATTCTCCTTCACTATTTACAACAGTCTATCAATGCTGAGATAACTTTTCGATTCCATGACTGTAGACTTCGAGTGGTTTTGAGGTGAAGAACTCGTCGAGCCATGGTAGGAGCACCTTTTGCAGCCGGCATAGCTTAGCTTGAAGTTTGTTCGATAGAGAGCAGGAAAAACTGAGGGTGCAAGATCAGTTGAATAAGGTGAGTGCAGAATGACCTCCCAACCCAACTCTAGTATAAGGTTTTTGGTCAGTCTAGCAGAATGGGTGCTGGCGTTATCGTGGAGTAGCATCACTTTTTGCAGTCTGCCTGGTTGTTGTCCTCGAATTGCATCCACAAGATGTCTCAGTTACTGACAATAAATATCATCAGTGATGGTTACATCTCGGGGAAGCAATCTGTACTACACCACACCATCACTGTTCAACTAGATGCATAATATTATGGATGCATGCAGGCTTTTATATGGGGAGTTGCTGCTTTGTTTGGGGGCAACCATTCTTTTCTTTTCCTTATGATCTTAGGATAAAGACACCATTTCTTGTCACCTATAAGGCTATAACGATACAAGTTAGGAATGGTCAACGTTGCTTTCAAGCAAACTGATCACTAACAATGAGAAAAGCACATACATCCACCTGCTGATTTATGTAATTTCAGCTTAGAGCATGTGGTACCTTTTTTCAACCTTCTCCATGTCATGCAAATGTCGCACGATGGTAGAATGATCACAGTTAATAACATTTGCCAGTTCTCGAGTTTGCTGACATTGATTATTGTGGGTTAATGTGTTTAAACAATCTTTATGAAACTTCGACTGTCTTCCTGAATGTACTGAATCACTAATGTCAAAATGATCCTTCTTAAAACGAGAAAACTGCATTCTTGCCATGATCTGTCTCATGGAATTATCCCCCTCCCACATGTGGCGTGAATGTTTCTGACTGCCTCCGTAGCTGTCATTCCTATTGAACTGTAATAGAAGAATACATCAGAAATATTTAGATTTCTCCACTAGGCACTCCATTTTCTAGTGTCCAAACCTCCACTCATTATCTGTATATAACAAAATGACAATATGTGAACTCATATAGCAACAGTAAATTACAAAGTAAAAAATGACAACTCCTAGCATCCACAATATCAACTAAAATCTTATTTTTAGACAAAGCTTTGGCTGCATCATACATAGCTTGAGACTTGGTTGTCTCTGAATACATCCTTTTACCTTGCTGTCAGATGCTGTCGACGATGGCAATTCATTTACTGTCCAGTTGTTGCCTTTAGAATTATTAAGTTTTGCTTCTTTGTCTAGTAATCTACCCTTTAAGAAATTCGGTTCCAATTCCTCACTTGAGAAGGTATTCAGAGCAGTAACAACTACTTAGGATTCTGGTGGAATTGTTTGTAAGAAACCGCATACTATATAAGTTCCTCCAATATTATCATCCGATCTTTCAAATTACCCATTAACTTACGAAACTCCAAAAAATTAATTTCAAGAGTTATTGTCATTTGCATTAAACTTTAAAGGTCATTCTTAATAAAAGCCACACCTTTCAGCTCAAATGTTTGAATTAATGAATTTCTCATTTTTGGTGTAGGCCTACTCCAAGCAACTTTGTGAAATTCTTTGGATTACTTGAGACTTACACTTCTTATCGGTTTTGCCAAGCTCTCCCAGAAGAGTTTGCTTCCACGCACACTATACAGCTGTCTCAGCCATGTCCATGTATCTCTTTCACACAAAACTCACTTCCAGCTCACATAGAAGTATTTCAGTCCTAAATTTTCAGTTGCTAAAGTTCTTCCCATTAAATAACAGTACCTTGTATTCCTCCTCCTCTTGAGCCATGACTCTAAATTAGGTACTGGATTAATTTTTTCCACCTTTATTTGTTGTACTGCAACACCTGGCACCTGGGTCCATGACCAGTTGCTAAGAAAATAACAGTTATTTAGGATAAGTAATTTCAACTCGTTACTTCACACAATTTACAATTACAACCACGGGACAACAATGAAGACAAAATACAAACAGAGCGAAGAAACACAGAAAAAACACATAAAAAAGACAAAGAGAAAATAACTCAAAGGATTATTATTACATTATCATCATTTCAACACACTTTGTATTAGATAGGAAACTCCATGTCCAAACAATGAACAATGGCACCATTTAACCAAGATACAGAACAGCCTACCACCACAAGTATAAAACATAGCCTTGATTTTAGAAATCTGAAATCATTAACTGATCATTGCTCTGAATTGTGTGAATTTTTGGTCCATATGTGTACAGTGAAATATCAAACAAGCTGCAGTGCATGAATGATTTTTATAAAATTAATAATCACTGTGAATGAGACTTTTATACAATGTGTAGCTATCTCCATACTGTTGTCTTTGTCCATGTTTGTACTGTATTGTAACACTCTTTTGGTCTCCTTCAACTATTATTTATGCTACTTGTCAACTCAGATTATACAACCTAGGCATAGCAAAAATTGTCATTTTAACAGCCCTGGACATCTGCTGCCGTTTAGGTTACGGAATCTTCTTCTTGATACAGTTATGAAGTGTAGTGGCATGACCGAGAGGGAATTTGTTCTCGCTTGATATGGCTAATCACTATATGACATTGTTTGTCGTCTATCTTGATATATACACTCCTGGAAATTGAAATAAAAACACCGTGAATTCATTGTCCCAGGAAGGGGAAACTTTATTGACACATTCCTGGGGTCAGGTACATCACATGATCACACTGACAGAACCACAGGCACATACACACAGGCAACAGAGCATGCACAAGTCCGCACTAGTACAGAGTATATCCACCTTTCGCAGCAATGCAGGCTGCTATTCTCCCATGGAGACAATCGTAGAGATGCTGGATGTAGTCCTGTGGAACGGCTTGCCATTCCATTTCCACCTGGCGCCTCAGTTGGACCAGCGTTCGTGCTGGACATGTAACCACGTGAGACGACACTTCATCCAGTCCCAAACATGCTCAATGGCGGACAGATCCGGAGATCTTGCTGGCCAGGGTAGTTGACTTACACCTTCTAGAGCACATTGGGTGGCACGGGATACATGCGGACGTGCTTTGTCCTGTTGGAACAGCAAGTTCCCTTGCCGGTCTAGGAATGGTAGATCGATGGGTTCGATGACGGTTTGGATGTACCGTGCACTATTCAGTGTCCCCTCGACGATCACCAGGGGTGTACGGCCAGTGTAAGAGATCGCTCCCCACACCATGATGCAGGGTGTTGGCCCTGTGTGCCTCGGTCGTATGCAGTCCTGATTGTGGCACTCACCTGCATAGCGCCAAACACGCATACGACCATCATTGGCACCAAGGCAGAAGCGACTCTCATCGCTGAAGACGACACGTCTCCATTCGTCCCTCCATTCACGCCTGTCGCGACACTAGTGGAGGCAATATGCACGATGTTGGTGCGTGTCCGGAGCAAGTGTGGTTGGTCTGACACATTGGTGTCAATGTGTTCTTTTTTCCATTTCCAGGAGTGTATATAAGGCTGTAAAAATGAATTTTACTGCAGATGTTTTCCCCAGTATTCAGTAAATCAGTATCTCCTGGCGTAATGGTGTACATTAGAGGTGACAAGAAAATAACATAACTGATAGAAATAACTGGTTATTGAGAAGTAGCAGTTACTGTGATAAGGGCTCATCTGATACTAGCAGTTACTTAAATAACAGTGCTTTGCGTCACCTGTTTACAGAAGATCATACTATGCTTTCACGTCAACTAATCTGAGATCTGGCTATGATAGAGAGGGATATGTCATCTGGAAGATGTTCTACATGTCGTGGAAATAACAGAGACTACGCGCCATCTATTGATACAACTATGTGTTACTTTGTGCGCTCTCGCTACTTTCAGCACAAAAATTAAATAAAGTTAATGTCAGAGTGGTTGCTGATAGGAGCAAACTTAAAGGCATTGTACATATACTAGAGTTCCCTTGCGTCATTAGTTTGGGCAGTTAGTACAAATAAAGCAATTGGAGCGACAATGGAAATAACTGTCAGAGGTTGTTATTTTTCTCTAGCTGTTATTATTCTCTCTAAGTTTCATTCTCTGACACTTAACAGGCTACCACTACAGGTAAGCCAGTGACATTTCCGGAGAGAATATTTACTGGAGTGAGCAAAATATTTTTGTACCGCTATGGAAATAACTATCTAGAACCCCCAGTGTCCAGCAGTTGACAACTAATGGGATTCTGTTCTTTCCATTTCTTGTAGTTCCTGTAACAGTTGACCTTCTATCTGGCCTTCGGTTGTGTTAGAGGGTATTGTTAATGGTTTTTAGAGTTTTACACATATTGAAATATTTGAGCATTGTACATGATCTAAAAATGGAGAATAGTGGAGTACCTTCTCAAAGAACACCATAGCCCCAATGCCTAGCGGCGCCATTATGATGAAAAAACACTGGTGCTGTATGTAATTAGTGTATCTTATCAACTTGAGTACAAAAAACTTGTGTAATTTCATAAAACTTGTCTATGTGGCTTTACTAAGAAAAATGAGCTTTCTCAATTTGTACATATACACTGCAAATGGACTTTTTTTTATTTAATTAATTATTGGCGACTGATTTTGAATCATTTTCCACATAGTATTGAGCACATCAGTTTTATACAGGGAAATTGTACAATGGAATATTTACACTTCACATACAAGTATGGAAAATTAACCATTTGATCGCAGCATAGATGGAATGAATACAGGTATGCTTACAACAATAGTCAGATCAGGTACTTTGTCAGGAGCATTCAAATAAAAATATAGATTTACTTATATTAGGGTCTACTTGTACTTGGGTATTCTACATGAAATTTTTTGAATAATATATGCTCTTTCTGTTTTGAAAGAGGCCAAGGGTGTTCATTTTGGCCCTTTGGCCCTTTATTTTAAGTACACACACACACACACACACACACACACACACACACACACACACACACACACACACACAGGATACTGGGGCAGGGAGGGAGGGTGAAAGTGATGTAAAGTGCTGCAGGGAAGGAGGGTGAAAGTGATGTAAAGTGCTGCAGGCTAGACCACGGGTTTGGGAGAGGTGGGGAGGGGTGCAGAAGTAGCAGAAACAGAGGGAAATAAAAAGACTGGGAGTGGTGGTGGAATAATGGCTGCATAGTGCTGGAACGGGTGCAGGGAAGGTGTGGGATGGATGAGAACAGTGACTAATGAAGGTTGAGACCAGGAGGGTTATGGGAATATTGGATGTATTGCAAGGAAAGTTCCCACCTGCACAATTCAGAAAAGCTGGTGTTGGCGGGAAGGATCTATACAGCACACACTGTGAAGCAGTCATTGAAATATCATGTTTGGCAGCATGTTCAGCAACAGGGTGGTCCATTTGTTTCTTGGTTGCAGTTTGTTGGTGGCCATTTGTGTGGACAGACAGCTTGTTGGTTCTCATTCCTACATAGAATGCAGCACAGTGGTAGCAACTTAGCTTGTAAATCACATGACTATTTTCACAGGTAGGCCTGCCTTTGATGGGATTAGTGGTGATGGTGCCTGAACTGGAGTAGGTGGTGGCAGGAGAATGTATGGATGTCGGTGTGTTACAGAGGCATGAGCCATGAGGTAAGGGATTGGGAGCAGGGGTTGTGTAAGAATGAGTACATTATGTACGTTTGGTGGATGACAGAATACCATGTGAGGCATGGGAAGGATAGTGGTCTGGATACTTCTCATTTCAGGCCACGACAAGAGGTAATCGAAACCCTTGCAGAGAGTGTAATTCAGTTTCTCCGGTCCTGAGTGGTGCTGAGTTATGAGGGGCATGGTCGTCTGTGGTCAGACAGTGGGATTTTGGGAGGTGGTGGGAGACTGAATAGATAAGGCACGCAAGATTTGTTTTTATACAAGGTTGGGAGGATAATTATGGTCAGTGAAGCCTTTAGTGAGATATTTAGATTGGGGCTGCTCATCACTGCAGATGCGGTGACCGAGTTGGGATAGGCTATATGGAAGGGACTTCTTGGTATGGAATGGATGGCAATTGTTGAAGTGGAGGTATTGCTGGTGGTTAGTAGGTTTGATATGGACGGAGGTACTGATGTAACCACATTTGAGGTGGAGGTCAACATCTAGGAAGGTAGATTGTTGGGTTGAGTAGGACCTTGTGAAGCAAATGGGGGAGAAGTAGTTGAAGTTCTGGAGGAATGTGGATAGGGTATCCTAATCCTCACTCCAGATAGCAAAGATGTAATCATTGAATCTGAACCAGGAGTGGGGTTTAGGATTCTCTGTTTTTAGGAAGGGTTCGTTTATATGGCCCATGAATAGGTTGGCATTAGATGGTGCTATGAGGGTGCCCATAGCCATACCCTGGATTTGTTTGTGGGTAATGCCTTCAAAGCAGAAGAAATTGTGTGTGAGGATAAACTTGTCATGGTGACTAGATTGTTGGTTTGGAATCTGTCAATCTTTGGGAAAGGGAGTGTTCAATAGCAGGAAGACCATGGGCATTAGGGATATTAGTGTACAGGGAGGTGGCACCAATAGTGACAACCATGGCACTTTGTGGTAAAGAGTCAGGAACTGTGGAGAGTCAGTGAAGGAAATTGTTCAAATGCCTCTGAGCACTACGGGATGGCTACAGGACAAATGTAAGGATGTGGAGGCTTATCTCACTTGGGGGAAGATAGATACTGCCTACAGGAAAATTAAAGAGACCTTTGAAGAAAATAGAACCACTTGTATGAATATCAAGAGCTCAGATGGAAACCCAGTTCTAAGCAAAGAAGGAAAGGCAGAAAGGTGGAAGGAGTATATAGAGGGTCTATACAACGGCGATGTACTTGAGGACAATATTATGGAAATGGAAGAGGATGTAGATGAAGATGAAATCGGAGATAAGATACTGCGTGAAGAGTTTGACAGAGCACTGAAAGACCTGAGTCGAAACAAGGCCCCAGGAGTAGACAACATTCCATTAGAACTACTGACGGCCTTGGGAGAGCCAGTCATGACAAAACTCTACCAGCTGGTGAGCAAGATGTATGAGACAGGCGAAATACCCCCAGACTAAAAGAAGAATACAATAATTCCAATCCCAAAGAAAGCTGGTGCTGACAGATGTGAAAATTACCTAACCATCAGTTTAATAAGTCACAGCTGCAAAATACTAACGCACATTCTTTACAGACGAATGGAAAAACTAGTAGAAGCTGACTTCAGGGATGGTCAGTTTGGATTCTGTAGAAATGTTGGAACACGTGAGGCAATACTAACCTTATGACTTATCTTAGAAGAAAGATTAAGAAAAGGCAAACCTACGTTTCTAGCATTTGTAGACTTGGAGAAAGCTTTTGACAATGTTGACTGGAATACTCTCTTTCAAATTCTGAAGGTAGCAGGGGTAAAATACAGGGAGCGAGAGGCTATTTACAAATTGTACAGAAACTAGATGGCAGTCATAAGAGTCGAGGGGCATGAAAGGGAAGCAGTGGTTGGGAAAGGAGTGAGACAGGGTTGTAGCCTGTCCCCGATGTTATTTAATCTGTATATTGAGCAAGCAGTAAGGGAAACAAAAGAAAAATTCGGAGTAGGTATTAAAATTCATGGAGAAGAAGTAAAAACTTTGAGGTTCGCCGATGACATTGTAATTCTGTCAGAGACAGCAAAGGACCTGGAAGAGCATTTGAACGGAATGGACAGTGTCTTGAAAGGAGGATATAAGATGAACACCAACAAAAGCAAAACGAGGATAATGGAATGTAGTCAAATTAAATTGGGTGATGCTGAGTGAATTAGATTAGGAAATGAGACGCTTAAAGTAGTAAAGGAGTTTTGCTATTTAGGAAGTAAAATAACAGATGATGTTCGAAGTAGAGAGGATATAAAATGTAGACTGGCAATGGCAAGGTAACCATTTCTGAAGAAGAGAAATTTGTTAACATCGAGTATAGATTTATGTATCAGGAAATCGTTTCTGAAAGTATGGAGTGTAGTCATGTATGGAAGTGAAACATGTACGATAAATAGTTTGGACAAGAATAGAATACAAGCTTTCGAAATGTGGTGCTACAGAAGAATGCTGAAAATAAGGTGGATAGATCACGTTACTAATGAGGAGGTATTGAATAGAATTGGGGAAAAGAGCAATTTGTAGCACAACTTGACTAGAAGAAGGGATCCGTTGGTAGGACATGTTTTGAGGCATCAACGGATCACAAATTTAGCATTTGAGGGCAGCGTGGATGGTAAAAATCGTAGAGGGAGACCAAGAGGTGAATACACTAAGCAGATTCAGAAGGATGTAGGTTTCAGTAGGATCTGGGAGATGAAGAAGCTTGCACAGGACAGAGTAGCATGGAGAGCTGCAGCAAACCAATCTCAGGACTGAAGACCACAACAACAACAACAACAACAAAACATTTTTCGCAAGCTCGGAACCTTCTGGTCCATCAGAAACTATCACATTCATTTTTCCATAAATACAGTCTACAAATCTCACAAAATTTAAAAAGACAACCCTCTGGACCTTACAAAAGTAAGAGAAAGAATGAATAAGTAATTGTTCCTTCTCTTTCAACAACATTCAAATATTCACAAATAATGTTTGACGTCGCACTGAGACGGCGCGTTTGTTCCTCGAGCTGGACGTGTAACTCCTTACAAATCGAAGGCCTCAGACACGGCCAACCGATTCGGCTCAAATTTGGCAGGTCGCTTGTGTACAACCTAAAACGGAGGAATCTAAGATATTTTAGGTCAACACCGCCGCGTTATTGAAAAAATCATCCCTAAAAGTTATGAAGAGCAATCGACTCAAAATTGGTGGGATCGATAGATAATTGTAAATAGAGCATTTTTCAGTATCAGCTATGGTATCCGAAAACGCATACTGTTCCAGAAACCGAGGAAAGAAAGTTTTACAACTGTCGCTTCTGTTCCAACTTTTTAAACGGTTTTTGCCGACAGCACTGATAGCGCAACAGCAAAGGTAACTGGCTGGGAATCTGAGAACCCGTGTTCGAATCGCGAGGAAACCCAGTGGATGTTATTATTTTCGTTTGTATTTTTCCATATCTCACTTCATAGGAATAGGAGGGTTAATAAGGTAAATCTATAAGGAACGATAAAAATAAGGTAGGCAAATAAATTTCTGAAACTTCTTGGGGTAGTAAACAACTAAAATGTTACTCCAGGTCACTTTAGAATGGCTCTTCCAGTCACTGTTACTTGTCCTCATTTTTCGTCGAACAACTAGATGGGTGGTACTTGTCACATAAAAATTTGAAACAAATATACTCACGGCACCAAGAACATCTAATGAATGCAATCTTTCGAAAGCTACACTGTTCCTTCCCAAGAGTAGGCGGAAAACAAACTTGGTTTACATTTAAAAATGTCTTTTTCGGGAATTAATTTTGATGCGTACCACGCATACGATATCATTGCGTGAAAAATCGATGCTGAAAGTTGGTTATGAATTATGTTGTAATTAGTTATTGTATCCGTGCGGTTGTCCAATTCCCGCTGTGTTTCCAGAAGCACACTGCAATCCTGAAGCCTGGAAATAAAGTTTTTAACCTGGCGATAGAAATCAACATCACACGGCTGGTACACAGGTGTACAGTTGGGCGGTATTACTTTTACCGTGCGCGTCGGCTGACCCTCGCCATTTATAATCATTGTGTCATATAATATAGCATTACTTTGTCCACTCCAGGAATCCACTACTAGAAAAAACTTGCTATCGGGAACGTATGGTCTTAAAACATTCTCAAGAAATGTTCTGTAAATCGCATTCGTCAGTTTGGAGAAGGTAATGTAAACATTTTTCAACGAGTCGGTTAAACGGTTGACCTCTTCTATAACCTGAGGACCAAATGTAACATTCGTTTCTTGTAAACATAGGAAAACCTTACGTGACAGTTTTCCAGAGGCTGTAGTGGCATGTTGCGCCGTGTACGAACGTGTTAGTAGGTTTTTACTGCCAACTGCCACAAGGATTCGTTTTTCTCCCTTATGCGATAACGTGCGTCGAATGTTCACCCAATACTCGCATCCTGTATGACCGGTGTTGATCACGTAATCACTATTACAACCGGTCATAAGTGACGCCGTTTGCCTGTTGAAAAGAGCTCCCACTTTCTGTATATCTTCTATATCTTGTACCTCCTTATGAGAGACGTATTTAGTGACTCGCCGTTGACGAATTTTATACCCCGATCTGAAATTTTTTGCCCAAGATAATGATGCAGCAGACGTAGAATCCTTGTTGGCAGTATATTGAAGCGCTGCAGCTGCAGCCCACTCCTGAAGTATTCTCGCTGTTACATTCTCGTTACGTCAACAAGATTCGACAATTCGGTCGTATGTCCACATATTTATCGCCTGGTATTTGTCGTATCTTGTCCCTCCTTTAACGATATCACTTTCCCACAATTTCAAGTCCTTCTTCTGTGACAGGGCTGTTGTTGCTCCATTCTTTTGCAGTGTTTGTAAGTTCAAATTTGGACGATTCCTGGCTAGCGCTACCGCCTTAACTTTTACTTCAAGGGGTATAGAGCTGTAGTTAAGTCGTTTAGTAACCGGTTCGTGATACTCATCGGGAACGGATGAAGCACATATTCCCAGTGACGTGGAGATTTCTGAAATGTTATGACAATTTAGCGATTCACTAGTCGGGATATCTTCCACTGAATCACCTTCTGCTTCGTCTTCATGGTATAGTACCTCAGTATCAAGAAAAGTTATTTCGTTCGTCACCACAAAAATCTCTCGACCATAGCCGTTCCTATCAACCTGGAACGCCGAGAAACAGACCTGGCTGCTTCCAGTAGTGCGTTGATAATGCATCTGTATTTGGCAAACCAAAACACAGCGACGGTAACTTCCCGCTTGCCATCGTCTGTGACAGGCTCCCAACTATATATTACAACGCTAGTCGAAGGGTGTACATCCTCCGTTACTCAGATTATGCACCTGAAAGATATGACAACAAATAATAACTAGTTACTACGGCATAAACAGACGAGCTAATTTCTACAAAGTACATACAGCACTCGTCATATGTTACTTACAGAATAACACTGTATTCATTCACGAAACTTATTTCATTCGGCACATTAATGATGGAAAAATCACTACTGTATCCGCCAGGATCGCGGCAGCCAAATGACGGAAAACAACTCTTTCCGATTTACGTCTATAAGGCTCGTGCTGGACACCTTCTCTCTTCCAGATTCACAACTATGATATGACGAACAGGCAACCGGGACAACATAACTCTCCCCGCGTGCATTCTGTCCCGTGCCTCGCTGTAAACAAGCGTCGCGCGGTTGGCTGTCTGTGATCCCTCGTGAGGAATTGGAAGCACTCTTACAAGGGGAGGACGCCAATTGTGAAATTCAGATTCAATTCATACTGCGCATAATAAAAGCTCATGGCCAGAGGTGCTATGTGGGAAAGCACCAAGATGTACTTCTCAGCCGTTGTCGAGAAAATCGACAGTTAAAAGGAACCGTTGCGGTGAAATACTCACTACGATTAATAGTTTTCTACAGCGTCGTGGCGCAGCGGTAAGCTCTCGGATTCGGGTTCGTAATTCCGAAGTGCGCCGGATCGAATCTCGCGCCATGCAACCATTTTTTTTTAGTATTTGTTTTTTGTAAGTCAAATGTGTGTACATACACACAATATATATATATATATAATTCCCAGCAATCAGTTGCAACAATTATGCATATAATAAGTTGTTGAAAGTCGTTTGTCGTGGAAAAACTGGCAACTTCGAACATCATTATGTTTTCCGCAAACAAAGTTGTATTTCATTAATGTTATTAATTGTCTTCATAATGTTAACCAAGTATAGTTAACGGAAGACGTAGAAACGATATTCCGAAACGAATACGTATAGCGTAAATCAAACGTTCGAATTAGAATAGAAACCCCACGTACACAAATTTGCTGTGGCAGGTATGAAATATAAACTCCGTTACTCACTCGTTACACTCGAAGGACAGATGTTGAATGGACCGAAACGAGCCGCCGCATAACAGCGTAGTTGCCTGCCAACTTCGAAAGAAGGTAGGTGCGGTCCCTAGCGCAACTTATAACATCGTCGAAAATCAGTGCGGACGTGAGAGCTTTGGTACACCCTGTTAAACAAACGGAAAAATGGAGGCGGTACAATTGGAGAGCGATCCGCCTTCACCAACATGTGTAAGCAATTCATATATGAATTACAAAGCACTAATAATAAAAAATGTAGCATGGCGCGAGATTTTTTTTTTATTTTTCCGCCTCTCCCGACACGCTTCATATACCCTGCGCTGCTTGTGCTGCTAGTTAGTTGGTTAGGCGTTCCATAGATTTTTTTATTTTGTTTATTTTTTTATTTAATTTTTGTTCATTGTATCTGCTCGGGGCGGACGTCGCAAGACACCCGTTTCAGTTCGTCGTTGATCCATTAACTCAGTTTTTTTTTTTTTTTTTTTTTTTATTACAGACGGCAGCTAACACACTGACCGAACACGCTAAGCTACCGTGCCGGCTGTTCGATCCGGCCACCTTCGGATTACGAACCCGAGCGTTTACCGTTGCGCCACGACGCTGTAGAAAACTATCAATCGTAGAGAGTATTTCACCGCAACGGTTTCTTTTAACTGTCGATTTTCTCGACAACGGCTGAGAAGTGCATCTTGGTGCTTTGCCACATTACACCTCGGGCCATGAGCTTTTATTATGCGCAGTAGGGATCGAATCTGAATTTCACAATTGGCGGCCTCCCCTTGTTAGTCGTAGTTGTGGTCATGTGACAAGGCTTAAAAGTTTAATACTTTACTAACCAACGGCGTTGGGGTAATTAGTTTGCCTACCTTATTATTATCATTCTTTATTAATTTACTTACCTTATTAACCATCCTATCCCTATCAATTGACATATGGAAAAATACAAACGAAAATAATAACATCCACTAGGGTTCTCCGATTCCCAGCCAGTTAGTTACCTTAGCTGTTCCGCTATCGCCGCTGTCGGCGAAAAGCGTTTACCATGTGGGTACATGAGCGACAATTGTAAAAGTTTCTTTCCTCGATTTTTGGAAAAGTTTGCGTTTGCGGACCCCATACCTGATGATGAAAAATGCTCTATTTACAATTATCTATCGATCGCTCTAATATTGAGTCCGTTGCTCGTCAAAACTTTTAGGGTTGATTTTCTCAAAATTGCAGGGGTGTTGACCCAAAATATCTTGGAGTATTTCATTTTAGGTTCTACACAAGCAACCTGCCAAATTTGAGCCGAATCGGTTGGCTGTGTCTGAAGCCTTCCCCTTGTTAGCCAGGATCGGCGACTACCTGCCCGCGCCTATCATCCGTCCCATACATGTCCGTCCTGCACACACATAATTGTGGTGCAGTAGATACATTTTACTTTACCACACTCATCTCTAAAATAACCCGTGTTCAAGACGGTGGAAATACGAGGGTCTCTAGGATGTACCCCGAAATTCTCGAGACACTACAATGCCTTCCAGAATGCTGGAAGTTAGCAAAGTATAATTATTAAATTGTCATTACTTCAACACCCCCATCAATTTAATACTTTCCTTAATTACCAGTAAGATTCACTATCCCCAGCTTTTGACATATTTTACCAAAAGCAACTAGGACTGGACATTTCAGTAAACTGCCATTTGTTCCTCAGAGCTAATGTATTGAACATTTAGATGGCCTCGCCCTGTATAAAGACCAACAGCCGTTCTATCACATTTCGTTGTCTCTGATGAACCCTCACCGTCGATGACAACATACTGCGTACTATTATTCAAGAAGTTTTCGAGCCATTCACATATCTGTGAAGTTATTCGATATGCTCGTAGTTTCTTTAACAATCTGCAATGGGGCACGATGTCAAATTCTTTCCGGAAATCTAGAAATATGGAATCTGCCTTTTGCCCTTCATACATAGTTCTCAGTATGTCACGTGAGGAAAGGGCAAGCTGAGTTTCGCACTTACGATGCTTCCTAAAGCCATGTTGATTCGTCGACGTAAGTTGCTTAGCCTCAAGTAAGTCTATTATAATCGAACTGAGAATGTGTTCAGGGAGTCTGCAGCAATCAGAAGTTTTGGATATTGGTCTCTAATTTTACGGGTCCGTTTCTTTACCTCTCTATATACTGGAGTCATCTGCGCTTTTTTTCCAGTCGCTTGAAACTTTACGCTGGGCGAGGGATTTACGACAAATGCAGGTAAGGGACCAATGACGTATAACACTCCTTGTAAAATCCAAAACCTATAACAATATTAATATACAGAAAAAACGCTGCGATCTTATGCACCATCCTAATAGCTTGCGATCTCAGAATTTGCGGCGTGAGGCACCGTCACACGTCGCGAGGGCCAGGGAAGACCACCCTCCCTTGGAAAAAGCACTTGCATTAACGTGCCTGTATACTAGACTTGCAGTCATTACGACACTCGCTTTCTAAGTGGCGCACACATTCCGCCAGTATCAGGGTTATCGCCTGCTAGTTAGACAGCAAGCTATACACGCCAGCTCCTATCTACACTCCTGGAAATAGAAATAAGAACACCGTGAATTCATTGTCCCAGGAAGGGGAAACTTTATTGACACATTCCTGGGGTCAGATACATCACATGATCACACTGACAGAACCACAGGCACATAGACACAGGCAACAGAGCATGCACAATGTCGGCACTAGTACAGTGTATATCCACCTCTCGCAGCAATGCAGGCTGCTATTCTCCCATGGAGACGATCGTAGAGATGCTGGATGTAGTCCTGTGGAACGGCTTGCCATGCCATTTCCACCTGGCGCCTCAGTTGGACCAGCGTTCGTGCTGGACGTGCAACCACGTGAGACTACGCTTCATCCAGTCCCAAACATGCTCAATGGGGGACAGATCCGGAGATCTTGCTGGCCAGGGTAGTTGACTTACACCTTCTAGAGCACGTTGAATGACACGGGATACATGCGGACGTGCAATGTCCTGTTGGAACAGGAAGTTCCCTCGCCGGTCTAGGAATGGTAGAATGATGGGTTCGATGACGGTTTGCATGTACCTTGCAATATTCAGTGTCCCCTCGACGATCAGAGGGTGTACGGCCAGTGTATGAGATCGCTCCCCACACCATGATGCCGGGTGTTGGCCCTGTGTGCCTCGGTCGTATGCAGTCCTGATTGTGGCGCTCACCTGCACGGCGCCAAACACGCATACGACCATCATTGGCACCAAGGCAGAAGCGACTCTCATCGCTGAAGACGACACGTCTCCATTCGTCCCTCCATTCACGCCTGTCGCGACACCACTGGAGGCGGGCTGCACAATGTTGGGGCGTGAGCGGAAGACGGCCTAACGGTGTGCGGGACCGTAGCCCAGCTTCATGGAGACGGTTGCGAATGGTCCTCGCTCGCCGATACCCCAGGAGCAACAGTGTCCCTAATTTGCTGGGAAGTGGCGGTGCGGTCCCCTACGGCACTGCGTAGGATCCTACGGTCTTGGCGTGCATCCGTGCGTCGCTGCGGTCCGGTCCCAGGTCGACGGGCACGTGCACCTTCCGCCGACCACTGGCGACAACATCGATGTACTGTGGAGACGTCACGCCTAACGTGTTGAGCAATTCGGCGGTACGTCCACCCGGCCTCCCGCATGCCCACTATACGCCCTCGCTCAAAGTCCGTCAACTGCACATACGGTTCACGTCCACGCTGTCGCGGCATGCTACCAGTGTTAAAGACTGCGATGGAGCTCCGTATGCCACGGAAAACTGGCTGACACTGACGGCGGCGGTGCACAAATGCTGCGCAGCTAGCGCCATTCGACGGCCAACACCGCGGTTCCTGGTGTGTCCGCTGTGCCGTGCGTGTGATCATTGCTTGTACAGCCCTCTCGCAGTGTCCGGAGCAAGTATGGTGGGTCTGACACACCGGTGTCAATGTGTTCTTTTTTTCATTTCCAGGAGTGTAGTTTAGGCGACAAGACTTCATAAACACTGACTGCGTGGAAAACTACCATATCATGCAAGACGTTTAAATCTATTACTTAGTTGCTACTTATTCTATTCGCAACATTTTTTGCAGACAATATCTACATTTGTACCTACAATATATCATTCTACAACTCATCTCAGTATTTGACATGTCTCCTGAACCATGAGTGAAAAACGTTCAGATTATGCATGACATTTTAATTTATCACTTATTAGAAACCAACTCTAGTCGCAAACATCATTCATATATGGCGCTCAACGTACCTACAAAATTATATAATTTTATAACAAATAGTTCAAAAGATATGACGTCATAAACAGTGAGATGCGCGAGAAACTGTCAGATGATCTGTGACGTTTTAATTTATTACTTCTTTACTGCCAACTGTGTTCACAACGCATTTCGCAGATAGTGGCCACGTATACTGCTGGATCTACCTGGAAAATTATCTCATTGTACAACACATATTTCAGGATATACGACGTCATAAACATTTAGCTATATGAAAACACAACAGCAGGGTGAAAATTCGCTAGGCATACAGGTGAAATATGTATACAAATATGATCGAAATTTGTCTGAAATTAGGTGACGTGTACGTATACGAGCAAACTAGCGGTAAAATGCTCATCCTAATCCTTGAAACGACTTCAGTCATATTTGGCACACATATTTGTCCCTGTCTAGAATGAAGAGCTAAAATCCACCAGCTTCCTGCTGGGGTGAGCGTGATAGCGTGGAGAGAGACGAGGGGAGGAGGAGGAGGAGGAGGAGGAGGACATGGACAGCAGAAGAGAGGAAATGGACAGAGAGAGGGGAGAGGACGAGATGGCAAGAGAGAGAGGGGAGATGTGGAGGCCGTGGATAAAGGAGGGACGGGAGAGAAGAGTGGATAAAGAGAGAGAGAGGATGGCTAGAGAAAGGGGGGAAGGAGGTGGACAGAGTGAAGCGGGAGGAAGAGATGGAATAACAGAAGACTAGAAGAAATAAATACCTGCTCAATGCCTGGTTTCTCTTCTAGTTAGAGTACTTAATTTTTTGCTCATTCAGGCTTCGAAAATTAATAGACAGTGAAGCTACATCAGGCAGTGACAAGCGGCAGCACATCGAGTCGAACTAAGCTCGTGTGACAGACAGGGGTGCCGCGAGGCATTCCACGCTGATACGACTCTGTATCGTACTGAATGGAGGGTGGTGATCCGCCACACAGAATACCAAAATATCACAAGAGTAGCGACTATGTTAAGGTACTGTCGCAGAGACCGACACTAGCGCTCCAAATGGCCTGGCGGTGAACTTTGAATTCGGGGAAATATGACGTGATAATCTGTATTCTTGCTCTGCAAAATGCGAGTACTATATGATAATATTTTTCATTTATATGAGTGGGTCTGGTGCCAAAGTGCATTTATTTTAAAACCCAATAATGCAATTTCTAACGTTTGGCTGTAATCGAGTTGAAATTATGTTCCCGATTAAGACATCTCTACCGCGAGACCGCTACGGTGGCAGGTTCGAATCCTGCCTCGGGCATGGATGTGTGTGATGGCCTTAGGTTGGTTAGGTTTAAGTAGTTTTAGGAGACTGGTGACCTCAGATGTTAAGTCCCATAGTGCTCACAGCCATTCAAACCACTTGAGGACCTCTCTGTGTGTATTGCAGTCTTTGAATTGCATTGCAAATACGTTGCTCGTATTCTGTTTAATTTTTGCTGACATCCGTATTATAGGGTGAACTAAATGCTTCTGTATTTGTTTTTGTTGCATGCTAAAGGACGCTGGTTTTGTCTCGCGGTGTTCTGCAGACTCACGTATTTTTGTTACAGCTTAAGAACCTCGATTGAAATCCATTGTTAGTGTACTCTTCGTATCCTTTGTTATTTTTGTTCCCATTCGTTTTTCGTACTCCACCAAAATTTTCATTGACTTCTGCTAAAATGCACTATCTGCACTGCCTGTTAATAACGTGTGAAAACATTTGCTAGTTACTGAGACTACGAAACAGACATCTACACCTACATCGACACTCTTCGAGCCATTGTGAAACGCATGGCATCCAGTGACGAGAAGCAACAGCACTCAATGCAGAATTAGATACAAGTTCCGCAACAGATGTAATAATGTGGAATAGCAATACTGTCGACACCCGCTAAGATGGAGTTCTTCATTAAAAGCGTGAAAGTACAGGACACGTATGTAAACAGATGTAAAGTGTTGTGTTGGCAGAAGAGCCAACACCGTGTTACAAGAGGTGGGCGAAATGCACGCGTTGTAGCTCACGCAGGCTGGCGTGAGGAGGAAAGTACTATACTGACGTCAGATCTGGAACATGACAAGGAATTAGAATTCAGAAAGCGGACGTAATTATTTTGATACTTAACTTTAATCCATTAATGATGAACGTCGCTCTTGACGGTACATGATTCACAATATTATCTGTTCAGAATACATTCATATTAACTGAATATGGCGCCTTGCTAGGTCGTAGCAAATGACGTAGCTGAAGGCTATGCTAAATTGTCGCCTCTGCAAATGAGAGCGTATGTAGACAGTGAACCATCGCTAGTAAAGTCGGCTGTACAACTGGGGCGAGTGCTAGGGAGTCTCTAGACTATACCTGCCGTGTGGCGGCGCTCGGTAAGCAATCACTGATAGTGGCGACACGCGTGTCCGACGTATACTAATGGACCGCGGCCGATTTAAAGGCTACCACCTAGCAAGTGTGGTGTCTGGCGGTGACACCACATAAAATATAATAAAAGCAGCGTTCTTAACAATTGTCTAAATCGCGTAGTTAACACACAGATTCGTAAGTGGTAACAAAAATCATAAATCTCAGAACATCATGTGAAGAAACCAACTTCTGTTTTATTTGAACAACAACCAAATATGGAATCATTTACCCGACCCAGTATTACTGATGTCAACAGAGCTCAATCAGAATATGAGCAACATACTTACAACGTAACTCAAAGAGTGCAAAGCACACAATAAGGAATAAGATGCACAATGATTTGAAACGAGCATCTGTTAAGTTCCGTTCACTACGGAACGAAAACAAACACAGAACCTAACGATCATCCAATAAGAAAGCGACATGATGCATTAATAAACTTGCAGCACTGCAAGTGGCCTGACAGTGAACCGAAGTCGTGTTACGTGTAGCCCCTACACGGGTTTCACCCCCTGTTGTGGCTGTCTCTGCACAGTTCGTAGCCAGTGTTTCTGGTGTCTGTTTAAAGCAACAGTCTGGAACGCTCTGTATCGACGCAAAGAGGATTATATACTGAGCATGGTGGCGCAGTGGTTACCACACTGGACTCTAGTTAGGGAGAACGACGGTTCAAACCCATTCCGCCATCCTGATTAAGGTTTTCCGTGATTTCCCCAAATCGCTTCAGGCAAATGCCGGGATGGTTCCTCTGAAAGGGCATAGCCACCTTTCTTCCCCATCCTTCCCTAATGTGAGGGACCGATGACCTTGGTGTTTGGTGCCCTCCAACAATTCAACCAACCAACAGTGGATTACATGTACCGAAATCCTGGCCAAAATTATTTTTGATAGTTTCAAACCTTTAAAGCACTCCCTTTCACTACTAGGTTAACTGTAGTTGTGAATACCCCTAAACTACTCCACTGCCGTCCATAGAGAGGTGCCTGGGATGAATCGGCATGCATTTGTTAGTTTGTGTGCCTGTCTTTCAGTTTGTACCATGCCACTTACCACAAGTTCTTAACCTTTTGTACTTGAAAATTTCAAAGTAGATTCGTGTGATACCCTTAATTTGCTGTAACGATTTTACTGGTGACGTGATGACAGGACTGCTTCTACTAGGGCACCGAATTGCTCGTCACGTGTATGATTGTTCCATATGTAGTTAGTTTGCCATACTTTTCTCGCAATTTTTAAATGCGCCTTCAAACTAATTATAGCTATGTACTGTGTTATATATGTGCGTATTGAGAAGTGTATGTTAGTGTGTGTAATCTAGGTTGGTTCTGCTACGTTCACATGTCTAATGTTACCGATCACAGCAGGTGATTGTCCCAGGCCTGTCGCAAAGTTCTTTTCAATTGCACGTTGGTTTACTTTCTAACTTCTCGCAGTTCACAGCCTGATGCGATAGATGGTGCTGCATGCAGCGCTAGATTGCAAGCAAAATCTATCGACGTAGGGGGGCAACACATCTGCACGCTTCACCGTGACGTAATCCAGCAAATTAGATGCCTTCCTATGAGTATGAAAGAGGGAACCTTGCCAGTTCACGACAGTCAGTTTTAGTCCCTGACGACGATGGTGGAGGGTATCATCGAAAGCGTGGAATTTTCTGAAAATTTGACGAGGCAAGTGAACCGAGAATCTTTCATGTACTTGCTACAATAGTTGACCAAACGTCCATTTTTGCCATTTTGGCCATAATTTCGGTAAATATGCTCCGGTGTGAGGCACAGTTCAGCACAGCAAGGGCAACATGCGATGTTGATGTAATGTGTTGAAAGATAATGTCAGGAACATCTCGAAGAAGGGTCATAGCCACCGTCCTTAAGGCGCCAGAAATGTGATAGGTACAGTCCAAATTACCATCTGTGTGGACAAGACGCGATCATCTTATTTACCCAGTGGTACCCCATACCAACAAGTCAGATGATGAGCCCATGAGAAGATGACGAAAGCAGTCTGGCAAAGTTCGTCCTCCTCAGAGCTTGCATGCACGGATACGTCAAATGTGATGTTGTACACAGGACTGGGACTCGTCTGCAAAGACGACATAGTGCCACTTTGGTATGTCCAGTCTCCTTATTGGGAGTTCCACTGTCGGCCGCCTCGGTCTGCTGTCGCGTCGATGTGGGCTTCGACAGCAGTTGTCGCTGGACGTCGCCGCACTGTCCGTGAGGGCGCTCTTCTGGCCACCAGGGAGCTCGCTGTGTTCCTAGACACAGGGGACCTGGTGTGTCTGTGTGCTCCTGCACAGCCAACCAAACAGCACGTCGAGCCTCTCAGGCGCTAGTCACGTAGGGCCATTAACAGCCTACGTGACGCTCGCGAACCGATAGGCACCGTATACACGTGACAGCGCGAGCAGCGTAACGACAAACTGCAGTCTCGGACTTTGGTACGTGCTGGTAGACGTTTCCCCTTCGTACACAAGGTGTCACACAGTCTTCCCACAAACAAACAACACTCAAATGCGATTTCTGAACGACAAACCCGCTGTAAAATCTTTACTTACATACAGAGCATAGTGGCAGCTTTGGAAAATCAATGTCCACATCTACCCTATACCCTGCAAGCCGTGTAATATGATGTGGCAGATGGTGGAGTCCGTGCTGGATACAGTGGCCGATGCGCAGAGAAAAGTTACTGAGCGAGTTCATTTGGTTCTTTAGGCGGGGCCGACCTTGTCTGGTCACTTCCAGCCGGCTGGCGACACACTGCGATGGCAGAAGCGAGCCACACGCCCAGCGTTCTTCCTCAAACGATTTTACAGATACTATTCCGTAAAAAAAAAAAATCATTTTTCCCTACTTATAGCTTTATATGCCAGCTTCGTGTGACGTGCCCATCATTTCGTTAATGGTGACAGTTATTATGGTACTTCGATTTAAGTAAGACACTGCATGAAATATGAAAAAGTTTAAAATAGAAAATAGGGGTTGCTAAGATTTTGCGTTTGGTACACATTACATAATATGTTGCCGCGTATAAAATTCAGCTGAGATAATGAATTTTTCTTTATAGACTTTGGTGGAAGTCTCAGTCACCAATGACGGAAAAATTAACCTTATGTAGCGCACTCATCTGCAACCGTCCGAGCCAGCGAAAAAGCCAGAATGAGATATTCTCAACATTCCTCACATCTCAAACGGTTTGAGATATGGAAACAAGATTTTGGCAAATGACAGCACGCAAAGAGAAGAGTGCTTTGCCGTATGGTTAACATGCAAAACTTAATTATTGACCGCATTATACGATGAAACAATGTAATTATTAAGGGGCATCGATAGCTGGTGAAACGATACATACTGTGGGATATAGTACAACGTAAGTGAAGACATTACAAGCTCATTTTTGTATCGGCGATGTGCTTTTTCATAAACGTTTCCTCCCTATTTTTCCTCAGTTTCTTACTTAAAAAACTTCATAACCACTGTCGATTTTCAATTTCTCGCGGCGTAATGAACAGTCCATTAAATTTTGGGCACGCAGGCGCGCAAATAAAATTTTCTCCACTGATATTTCGGCCGCGTATCGTCCGGCCATCCTTAGAGTGAGTCATAAGACTGACGACAAGATGCCAAGCGCGGCCTTAGATGCTCCACCGCGGCGGTACTGCGCATGCGAGTCAGAGATGTTGGTCGGCGGCAAAGAAATACGCTTATACATGCACCGCGTGTGGCGAAGGCGTACAGACATTCGATTCGCTTATCGATGTATGATCGGCGGCGGTGACACCGTGACGACTTCTCTGCAGTTCAATTACCCCAAGAGCCGGATTCCATGCTTTGTCCAAATTAAAACCATTATCTCTGTTAATTAAATTATTAGCTGCTCTAATCTCTATACCTTGAAGACAGATTCCCAAAAGGAAGACGTGGATGTTAAAATATTCACATCACTGTAATTCATGGAATGACCTGTACCAAGACAATGTTCGGCCACAGCTGACTTGTCTGGCTGTAATAAGCGTTTGTATCTTCGATGCTCTACACATCTCTCATGAACGGTGCGTGTTTGATCTCTGTACGATTTCTCACAATTTCCGCTATAAATCTGATACACACCCGCTTTACGAAGCTGTAAATCGTCCTTCACAGAGTATAGCTGCAGCAGTCTTCGTTGGGGGGGGGGGGGGGGGGGTGAAAGACCACCACAACACAGAGTTTCTCAAGAATACACCCACATCGACAAAAAAGTACTAGATTTGAAAGAGTTAATATCTTCTTCCTAGGTTTTACATTGAATGCTCTACAAATTTGTTGCGGGGAAAATCCATTCGAATTAAAAATGCTCTTAAGGTATGTAAGCTCTTGTTGCAAATTGTCTTTATCGGAAATAGAGTGTGCCCTATGCACTAAGGTCTTAAGAACACATACGGTCTGTGAAGGGTGATGGCAGCTACTGGCATGAACATATACATTTGTATACGTTGGTTTCCGGTATACGGCGTGTCCTAATGTGCCATCAACTTTACGGCGAGCGACAACATCCAAAAATGGGAGGTAAACGTCTTTTTATATTTCCATAGTAAATTTGATACTAGAATGGATGGAATTCTAATGCTCAAGAAATCGATGTAATTCATTCGTCCCGTGCGGCGATACCACAAATGTGTCGTCCACGTACCTCCAGAAGACCGTTGGTTTAAAACTTGCTGAGTCCAGTGCCTTGTCCTCGAAGTCTTCCATGAATAAATTAGCTACCAGAGGGTAGAGGGGGCGTCCCATGACAACACCATCGATCTTGTATGAATGCATGGTTTCTCGGCGATATGAATTAATAAAATGTTCTCAGGCTTCCAGCGGTTAAAATCGCACGAGCTTCCGACCGAGCTCTCCCCGGTCATTGTCAAGTGGTAAGACTGACTGCTGTGTCGACGTGGCCGCGTCGTTATACAGCCGCACTGCTAGCTGTGACGTCACTGGTGCTCTCTTCCTCGACAAACAGGGTGTTGCAAAAAGGTACGGCAAACTTTCAGGAAACATTCCTCACACAAATAAAGAAAAGATGTTATGTGGACATGGGTCCGGAAACGCTTAACTCCATGTTAGAGCTCATTTTATTACTTCTCTTCAAATCAAATTAATCATGGAATGGAAACACAAATCAACAGAACGTACCAGCGTGACTTCAAACACTTTGTTACAGGAAATGTTCAAAATGTCCTCCGTTAGCGAGGATACATGCATCCACCCTCTGTCGCATGGAATCCCTGATGCGCTGATGCAGCCCTGGAGGATGGTGTATTGTATCACATCCGTCCACAATACGAGCACAAAGAGTCTCTACATTTGGTACCGGGGTTGCGTAGACAAGAGCTTTGAAATGCCCCCATAAATGAAAGTCAAGAGGGTTCAGGTCAGTAGAGAGTGGAGGTCATGGAATTGGTCCGCCTCTACCTGTCCATCGGTCACCGAATCTGTTGTTGAGAAGCATACGAACCCTTCGACTGAAATGTATAAGAGCTACATCGTGCATGAACCACATGTTGTATCGTACTTGTAAAGACACATGTTCTAGCAGCACAGGTAGGGTATCCCGTATGAAATCATAATTACGTGCTCCATTGAGCATTGGTGGAAGAACATGGGGCCCAATCAAGACATCACCGACAAATAATGCCTGCCCAAACGTTCACAGAAATCTGTGGTGATGACGTGACTGCACAAATGCGTGCGGATTCTCGTCAGCCCACACATGTTGATTCTGAAAATTTACAATTTGATCACGTTGGAATGAAGCCTCATCCGTAAAGAGAACATCTGCACGAAAATGAGGATTGACACATTATTGGATGAACCATTCGCAGAAGTGTACCCGTAGAGGCCAATCAGCTGCTGATAGTGCCTGCACACGCTGTATATGGTACGGAATCAACTGGTTCTCCCGCAGCACTCTCAATAAAGTGACGTGGTCAACGTTACCTTGTACAGCAGCAACTTCTCTGACTCTGACATTAGGGTTATTGTCAACTGCAGGAAGCATTGTCTCGTCCATTGCAGGTGTCCTCGTCGTTCTCGGTCTTCACCAGTCGCGAGTCATAGGCTGGAATGTTCCGTGCTCCCTAAGACGCCGATCAATTGCTTCGAACGTCATCCTGTCGGGACACCTTCGTTCTGGAAATCTGTCTCGATACAAACATACCTCGCCACGGTTACTACCCCGTGCTAATCCATACATCAAATGGGCATCTGCCAACTCCGCATTTGTAAACATTGCACTGACTGCAAAACCACGTTCGTGATGAACACTAACCTGTTGATGCTACGTACTGATGTGCTTGATGCTAGTACTGTAGAGCAATGAGTCGCAGGTCAACACAAACATCGAAGCCAACATTACCTTCCTTCTATTTTGCCAACTGGAGGTGAACAGAGGAAGTATAGTACATACTGACGAAAGTAAAATGAGCTCTAACATGGGAATTGAGCGTTTCCGGACACATCTCCACATAACATCTTTTCTTTATTTGTGTGTGAGGAATATTTCCTGAAATTTGGCCGTCCCTTTTTGTAACACACTGTATATAGTCATGTTTTCATTCCGCGTCCGTCGCGCCCGTTTTAACATCGCGATAGTCGGGTTCCGTCCTTGTTGATGGTGTTTTCAGCGGTTTTCATTTCAATAGCTTCTTTCATGACGCTATCGCAAAATCCCTCCTTCATATCGACATGTTTCGTCGAATAGAATTCGATGTCCACTTTCTAAGGCGTGTTCTTCCACGGCTGATTTTTCTGGATAGCGTAGGTGTAAGCACCTCTCGTGTTCCTTCCCGACGTTGCTCTACCATGCGTACTGTTTGGCTGACGTAGTAACAGCCACACTGACATGGTATCTTGTACACTCGAAGCGTTCTAAGCTCTAGATCGTCCTTCACAGGCCTCATGAGCTGACGAACTTTTGCTGGGTACCTGAACACCGATGAAATGTTATATCCCTTCAGTAGCCTGCTAATCTTTCCCGACACTGTACCACAGAAAGGCTAAAACACAAGTTTCTTGTTTTCTTCTTCGGTGGTGTTCTCTTCTCTCTTAGTTTGTTTTTTGCGTGTCGCGCCAGATATAGCCTGTGATACCTGTCCGTGGCTGTACCCGTTTTCCCGGAAGACGTTTCGGAGGTGGCTCAGTTCTAGTGGCAGACTTGCTGCGTCTGGGACGACTTTAGCACAATGAACGAGGGTATTCAGAAGGCCACTTTTTGTGCCGGATGGTGGTGGCTGAGTTACCGATCTGTGTGTGTAGGTTTCCTGCGGGCACTGTGGCTGAGGTGCCCGTTGGTTTTCCGTCGAACGAGTACGTCAAGCAAGGGCAGTGCATCATCTGTCTCGACTTCCATCGTAAACTTGATGTGGCCGAGGAGAGCTCGGTCGAAAGTTCGTTGGATTATAACCACCTGACGCGGCTGGAAGCCCGAGAAAATCTTATTAATTCATATCGTTACGAAACCACGCATTCATACATGGCGTACCTCTACGGGGGGGGGGGGGGGGGGGAGACGTGGCGCCTAGGGAACCTGCTTGGGAAGAAGGCTAACCTGTTAAGCTCTGTAGCCTTCCTGCTACGCTGTTGAGATGAGAACGCGATTCCACGATTTACCTCGGCAGCCAGGTGAATCTACCGTTCAGCCAGCTCTGCCCTGTTGCGGGAAACGATATACTTCACTAGGAGGCAGCTGGATTTAAAAGGTCGCGAACTGCTGGCTATACATCTGCAGTTGACAGAGGTACTCTCACAATTAGATTTTGAGTGGGTCGACGCTGCCACCACAGCAAAAGAAGGCCACAGAGAAACAGAAAGGGTAGTTCGCGCGGATATCTTAACAACAACACGGTGCAGAACGGAAATCAACAGAAGGAACTGTCATCAATATGACGGAGAAAGAGGTCGATGCGGGTGCCATTTCGGCGCTTAAGAAAGGTCTTAACTTCGCACCAGCGCCTCAGAGCATCCCTGTCTATGATGATATAAGTGGGGTTGAACAAGCAATCCGTAAGATGCCTAGTGAGAATGCTGACGAAATTCATCGCGAATCGTGTCGCATCATTTCAAAATCTAAACCACCGAGGTCTAACTTGACTAGGGCTAAACGCAATAGTCTTCACGCACTCCGCAACGACGCACTCATCGTGGTTCTGCCAGTCGACAAGGGCAATGCATCCGTCATTCTAAATAAAGCTGACTACGATGCCAAAATTCAGTTAATGCTTGAAGAGGATATATAGCGTTAACTGCCACGGGACCCGACGTCAAGAATAATGAGGAAGACATCAGAGCTTCTAAAACAGTCAATGCTGGAAGAGGGCGTTATTAAGACTCTGCTCCCTCAGGCGCCGAGACCACCTTCGCTTTTTGGACTACCAGAAATCCACAACCGGATTCTCCTCTTCGTCCCATTGTGAACACCATTGGGTCACCCACTTATAGACTGGCAGAACACCTGACCAGCCTCCTTGCTCCGCATGTCGGTCGTTGTGTGCATCACATCAAGAACACCGTCGACTTTCTCAACAGAATTAAACAACTGCGTCTTAGTCAAGGAGATATGATGGTTAGTTTTGGTGTGGTCTCCCTGTTTACACGTGTTCCGGTCAAAGACTGTATAGATCTCCTCTCACAATTATCTGATAGCACAATTGTGGGACTGTTTAAGCACACAGTGACATAGTCGTACTTCCTACATGGCGGCCAGTATTTCGACCAGTTGGACGGCGTGGCTATGGGAAGCCCTCTGGCTCTATCCATAGCCAAACTTTTTATGGCAAAATTTGAAGACTTCGCCTTGGACACGGCTCCAGCTAACCCAAGTTGCCTTTAGCGTTACGTTGATGACACTTTCATCATGTAGCCCCATGGTCGTGAATTTTGGAACACGTGAACAGCATTCACGGCCACATCAAGTGTAAGATGGAAGTCGAGACAGAGGGTACATTGCCCTTGCTTGACGTCCTCATTCGACGGAAAACCAAGGGGCACCTCAGCCACAGTGTCTACAGAAAACGGACACACACACACACACACACACACACACACACACACACACACACACACACACACACACACACACAGATCAGTATCTGCACGCTCTCAGCCACCACCATCCGGCACAAAAACGTGGCGTTCTGAATACCCTCGTCCATCGTGCTAAAGTCGTCCCAGGCGCAGCAAGTCTGCCACTAGAACTGAGCCACCTCCGAAACGTCTTCCGGGAAAACGGGTACAGCCACGGACAGGTGTCCAGGCTATATCTGGCGTGACACGCAAGAAACACACCAACAGAGAAGAGAACACCACCGAAGAAGAAAGCAAGAAACTTGTGTTTTAGCCTTTCTGTGGTACAGTGTCGGGAAAGATTAGCCGACTCCTGACGAGATATAACATTTCATCGGTGTTCAGGCCCCCAGCAAAAATTCGTCAGCTCATAAGGCCTGTGAAGGACTACCTAGGGCTAAGAACGCCTGGAGTGTACAAGATACCATGTCAGTGTGGCTGTTACTACGTCGGCCAAACAGTACGCATGGTAGAGCAACGTCGGAAAGGAACACGAGAGGTGCTTACACCTACGCTATCCAGAAAAATCAGCCGTCGAAGAACACGCCTTAGAAAATGGACACCGAATTCTATTCGACGAAACATCTGTCGTTATGAAAGCGGAAGGATTTTGCGATAGCGTCATAAAAGAAGCTATTGAAATAAAAACCGCTGAAAACACCATCAACAAGGACGGATGTTTGCAGCTCAGCACAGCCTGGGACCCGGCTATCGCGATGTTAAAACGGGCGCGATGGACGCGGTATGAAAACATGATCATATATGGCGTGGAAGAGAGCACCAGTGACGTCACATCCAGCAGTGCGGCTGTATAACGACGCGGCCACGGCGACACAGCAGTCAGTCTTACCACTTGACAATGACCGGGGAGAGCTCAGTCGAAAGCCCGTGGGATTTTAACCACCCGACGCGGCTGGAAACCAGCAAATTTTTATTAACTATCCAATCTTCTCATAAAATTCACCATTAAACTGGAAATAAGATGATAAAAGCACATGTTCAAATGAGGCCGTAATGTTCTTATCAAGATGTTGGCTGATAAGAGAAAGAGTCCTTTAAACGTACCGGTGCATAATGACAGCAACGTCAGGCTAAATAATAATGATGTGCTAGTTAGTTTTGACGTGTTAAGTCTCTGAATAAAATCCATAGAATTACGAATGTGGTGACTCCATTTTCCTACCAATTGTTTTAATTAGGAAGCCAAGTGTTTGGCAGAAAAATACGTCGGTGAACCAATAGCGCTCGTTATAGGTCTCATAGACCTCTACACTCTCATACTTAGACATTTTGTGAACTTTAGGAAGACCATAATATCTCGGTGGTACTTCTTTTGACTTCCTTTGGTAGTGATGAAGCGTTCAGCAAGGCAGCAGTCCATACTGTCGCCTTGATAGTAGGATCTTTGTTAATCTTCCGGTATGCACCAGAACTAAGTAGACCACATAGCTCTTCCTTGTAGACTTTCTGAGGCAAAAGGACCGGAGCATTACCCGCACGCGCTGCAGTCGGAAAACTATAAGCGCGACGCCACAGATAGTACAAGGGTACTAATATCGATACGCGCTGCTGCTGCGACTCACGGAGAGAGAGGATAACAGCATAACCGCGAGAGACTAATCACAGAATATCAACCAAAACCAAGATTTAATGGGAAGCATAACACGAGCCAGCCACGGCTCAACCTCCCGCCCTCAAACAAACACGATGCCGGAAGGGGGGGGGGGGGGCTACTTAACCATCAGACTAACTAACTGGATTTAACCTGGCTAAGGTGAACCCAGTACTGGTTACCGGAATGGTTATCCTTAACCAGCAGATTCACCGGGCCTAAAATGCGCAAATTGGTGCTAGGCCCCAGAAAATGAGGAGTAAATTTACTCATATTTCCGACACGCACCTGCCTACTGGGGAAACTACGGACATAGACCTGATCTCCTGGCCTCCCTCTAAAGGTTCGCCGATTACGATTGTAACGCTCACCTTGATTATTATGGACCCTGAGTATATTACGTCTGGGACGGTTCCAGTTTTCATTGATGACTTGAGGAACTAGATCTTGAATTCCCCACAAGTTCGAAAAAGGGGAATTAACAGGATAGGAAAGGATCAAAGAGGCGGGAGTAGCTCCCAAGGCTTCATGATTTGCGGTATTAAAAGCAAAACTAAGCCAAGGAAGACTAGAGTCCCACTTACTAGGCGTTTTCTGAAATCAAAGCGGATTTACGATTTCGGTTAACCCTCTCCGTAAAGCATGCCTGCGGATAATACGACGCAGTCGTGATATGCTTGACACCGTTCTGAAAATAGGACGCCTTGAAAGGAGCCGAAAGGAAGGCCGGCGCATTATCGCTAACAATTTTCTTAGGGGGGCCAAAAACAATGAAAACTTTAGTTAAATGAGAAATAGTGGTGGTAGCAGTGACGTTACGGCTCGGAAGGAGCCAAGTGAATCCGGAGAACGCATCAATAATAACTAACACGTATCGATGACCTTTCTTAGTACGAAGAAAGGGTCCTAGATAATCGATATAGAGCTTGTGCGTAGGACAGGACTCGCGCTCAGAGCTCAGCAAACCCTGTTGAAGAGCATTCTTGGGTTTGACTACATTATACAGCCGATATTGCTATACCATCTCTCTGACATTTCGCTCCATGGTGGGCCAAGTCAAATGCTCCTTGACTTTTTTCAGAGTCTTAGGAACTTATAAGTGGCTACCCACCAACGAATCATGAAAGTACCGACAAACCGGGCGCACCAGAGCTACTGGCAAACTTCTTTAACTGCTTCGCATGCCCGACCCTTTTACGCAGAATGCAACTGTTAATAATATACTCATGCGACAGTTCCCCAGCCAAATAGGGTCCTGATCCCGACGCTGAGCGACATCAAACTAAAGAGGAATTTCTCCCAATCCTGCCTCCATCTGTCTCCCGGGTTCCCTCACTAGGTGTAGATTCGGCGAACTACCGGCTGAGGACATCCGCAAGGATATTTTCAGTGTCTCTCACGTGTTTAACTTCAAATTAAATGCGTACCTCTCATCTGGCACTACGGCCAGTTTTACGCGGCCTAGCCAGCACCCAGCTCAAAGCCTGATTGTCGGCTTCTAACTGAAATTCCCGATGCTCAAGGCAGAAGTGGTACTTCTCCAATGCAAACAAAACGGCCAACGCCTCGCACTCGTAGATGGAGTACTTAAGTTCGGCGCCAGTAAACCGACGAGACGCGTAAGCTAATGGCTGCGTCTGACCATCGAACAGCTCAAATACCAGCATTAGATGTGTCATTTTGGACAATAAACCTTTTATTAAAGTATGGTACTCCTAGAAATGGACGATTGGCTACAGCTGCCTTAATATACTCAAACGCGGGCTCCTGGACAGGTCCTTATTCAAAACGCACTCTCTTCCGGCACTGTTCGTTTGAGGTCGCGGCCAACTAAGCAAAATTAGGGACAAAACGCCTAAAATAGTTCAACATGCCTATGAACCTAGCAAATTCCGCGTTTATCAGTAGGCGGAGGCAACGCCCGTATGGTCTTAGTTCGCTCTTGTTCGATGCGAATACTCTGACCTGACACTAGGTGACCTAAGAAGAACACCTGCTGCGTTTCTAATGTCATCTTACTGGGTTTAACAGTCAGCCCGGCTCCCTGAAACCTCGAAAGACCTTTCTGGATATGATCCAAATGGTCCAGAAACGAACGGCTATAGATGACTAAATCGTCCAAATAATTATAGGCAAACACTAATTTCAAGTCCCTAAGGATATTATCCAGCAAACGAGTTGCCAAACCAAAAGGAACTCTGTCAAACAGATTCCAATCAGTACAAAATGCGGTAACATGTTTACATTCTTCAGCTAATGGAATCTGATAACAGGCTTGGTTCAAACCAAGAACAGTAAACCAATTAGTACCGGCAAACCAGGTAAAAGTTATGTAGATCAGAGGCAGAGGCACATTCGAAGACAACCTTAGTGTTCAAGCACCCGGTAGTTAACCACAGGTCTGAAATAGTGCTCCTGATCCTTGGGAACATGGCATATGGGGGAAGCATAAGTAGATGTAGAAGGCGTAATAACTCCTTGTTGGAGCATTTGTGATATTCTCGCCTTCAGTATCTTCACCTTAGGAGGTGAGAGGCGACGTGGGGGCTGCCTGACAGGACTATCGTCGGATAGAAGGATATGGTAATTAAGAACATTAGTGACACTCAAGTTATCACTAAGAAGCTCAGGAAAACTCTGTAACAAATCCCGTAATTGAGAAGCGTGATGCGGCGAGAGATGGGTAAGATCAAACTCATTAGCCACATCCTGAACGGCCAATGCATCTGCATTTCGATGCACAATACGTTTAGCGCACTTATAAAACGAAACATAAGGTGGCTTGCGGAGTATGGATGTAGATGTAGAAACTTCTCCACAGGACCTAACTTAAAGAAAAAGGTGTGCCCAGAATAATCCAAGAATAACCAAGTATTTATTGAAATCACATCCCAAAATTAGATCGACCGGCAGCTCCTTGACCGAGGCTAATGACAATGGCCAGAAAAAATCCCCCATCGATATACTCCCTCGGACCCAATCATGCAGAGGCAACACCTGGTCATTGGCCACCCGACATCTCTGCACCGGAGAAAGCACCGACCGAAGTTTCGTAAAATGACCAACTTTCAAAAACCACTCGAAGCACAATAATGAAAATGAGCTACCAGAATCGGAAAGAGCACAGATCGGTTCGCCACCTACTCGAGAACAAACGTAAGGTGAGGGCGGTGAAGAGGGAGCGACAACACGGGTACGCCAGCGTCTAAAGGCTCGATCACGAGATAGCTGCCCAGTCCGGCGTCATTTATTGGCTCTGAGAGCGCGAGGCTGAATCCGAGAGAGCTCCAAGTGAGCCGTGCTGCCGCACCTGAAACAACACCGGGGTTCCAGTTTTACTGCTTCAGCGGATGCAGACACTTCGGAATTTCCCTAGCCACCGCCGGTGGCCTGCCCCTTAACTTCGTGACATACATCGTATCCAAGCGGCAACGCCCATATCGCTACAACCGCGGCACGGAGTTCTTCCCAAGTTGAAGGCTGATTACGGAAGACATAGTGCTACTTATCCGCAACGCGCATTCCCCTAAGAACAATAGACACCGGCTGTTGTTCAGGCAAATCGATTAACAAAGCCAAGGACGCCGTCTGAACTCTGTCCACATACTGATGTAACTGCTCTTTATCCCGCTGCAACTCCCAAATGTAACGACATTCAAGCGGTTTTCGAACTCCTGTGGTCAATCTCTGCCTAATGACGAGCTCCCTGAACTGCTGTAAGGAGAACACTTCAGCCATGGCTCGGAAGAGGAGGTTCTGCAACTCACTTCTAGCTAACAGGTACGGCAGTGACAAAATTACTTGGTGTGGAACCACGAAAGGGAGAAGCATAAAGTTCAAGACGAACCGACAACCGTAATAATTTTTCGACCTGTTCAAGCCGCTCCACGACTAATTCAGTAATATCACGAGAGGATTAGGCAACTTGGCAAACATTGCGTCTAACTTCACCAAGGACGTAACAGTACCATCCCGGGTAGGCTCTCGCCTTCTCCCGAGCACAGCAAGTCCCGCTACTCAATCCTCCTCTCACCAACTCTAAACACGTAAGATTAAACTGCAATGCACTAACCAAAGAGCCCAATTCGGCGGCTAATTTTTA
This sequence comes from Schistocerca gregaria, assembly GCF_023897955.1. NCBI lineage: Eukaryota > Metazoa > Arthropoda > Insecta > Orthoptera > Acrididae > Schistocerca > Schistocerca gregaria. The sequence goes on along the minus strand of NW_026061803.1, from coordinate 3,166,883 downwards.
ATGGTGATCTTCCAAAGCTAACATGCCCAAATCCGCTTTCCGATTTGTTAAATACATTAACTGGGCCTACACCGTATCCAATAGACTGGCACTAGGTTGAGTGCCTTCCAAAACGCAAATAGTGTCCACAAGGCCCCTAACAGCCTTCAACAAAAATTCAGTGGCCGCTTCTGTCTCACCCAACACCGCCGGCGTGACGTCAACCGGCTGAAAAACGGCAGCACCTAAACGGGCCACTAAATCCGGATCACTGCCCTCAGTAGCTTGGCGCCTTATTTCCAACTCGTAAACAAGATGTTTCTGAGCAGGCCGATCCCCGGACTCTGACTGACCGCCATTACAATACACCTGAAACAATCAACACCCAAAACAATGTGGTGTCACAGAACAGAAATAAAATTGAAACTAACAGTAACTGGAATGGCAAGAACACAAACGTAACCACGCTCTGCTACCAGTGAAATCCCTGGGCTAGCAGGACGGAGCGGATGCGGTTAGATTTGTGGAAAGAGGTCAAAATATGTTACTGTCAGTTGCACACCAACATACAAAATTTATTTCTTAAAACACACAATCAGACAAGCAAGAATCAAAACTCTCAAGGTTTTAACGAAAGACCTCCTTTGATTTAATTTAGATCGGCTGAAGGCCACATCGAAAATCCAAGGCACAAGGCCTAAGCAAGGTACAGGAGTTCTTCTGGCGGTTTCACTTCTTCAGAATTTTTTTTATCTTCAATATAAATAGGTTGAAAGCCTTAGCTTTAATTTTATCCCATATAACGCGGCTGAAGGCCTCACGTTAAACAAGAATAGTGTCGCAGCCTAAGGCCGAGACAAAGATTTTCAAAGTTTAATTTAAATTGGCTGAAAACTCGGTTGAAGGCCGCATATCAACAAAACAATTTTACGGATTTTGCCTGGGAAGAAGAGCTTTCAATTTGAAAAGGCTGAAGGCCTGATCTCAAAATACTTCGTGTAAAACTCTGCTGCAGGCCTCATATTAAAAAATAACAATCTTATGACTTAAGGGCAAGACAAGGATTTTGAATTTTTAATTTAATAGAGATTAAAACACACATCATGGAGAAAACAATTTTACGACTTAAGGCCTAAAGGAAGAGATTCTGAATTTCAACTAAAATAGGCTAAAGTCTTTATCCTAAAATGCTTCACATAACACTCGGCTGAAGGCCACATACGAAACCCAAACAATCTCACGTCTTAAAATTAAAAATTGGAAATTTCTTTGTCTGGGCTTTAACTGAAAAACTCGGCTGAAGGCCACATAAAAACTACAAAATATTTCTTCCGGCTTAAATCCTAGACAAAATTTTCAACTCTTGATTTTAAAAGGCTGAAAACTCGGCTGAAGGCCACATACCAGTCAAGAAAGTTTTTTTACGCCTTAAGGCCTAAGAAGAAAAGCCTTGAAATTTCAATAAGAAAAAACTCCGCTGAAGGCCACACACAGTACTTAAGACTAAAAAGGAAATCACTCTGTAAAACACAAGGAGCGGCGCTCAGAAGGTTCCAACCTGGGGAAGTAACTAACGCACTTTCAGGTGAAACAGGCAGCCAGACCGACAACTTCTTAATCAAAAGGCAACCCAACAAAAAGCCAGCCGAGGAACCAACCAACAACATCAGTTCTACTGCATCTGAACAGCAAAACGACAACAAGATGTCAATCGCAAAACGTTCCGGATACTGGTGGCCAATCAAGCCAAATGAGAATAAACGCCCAAAACTACCAACACCTTAGCTGTCACACTACACGCTGTGCTGCACACACGTTGTTGCTCGCGTGGATCTCTCAGAAAGTGACAACCAGGATCAAACCAAGAGATGTGATAGCAGTTGAGGCTTGATAGTAGGTTAAGTGAGCACTCAACTTTAGTGTCCAGTTTTGGTGGCTGACGAACTTCGTAACCCTCGCAAGAAGTGCCTCACAACTCCAACCGCACGTGCACGCCGCCAGCGGCTCCGGTCTGACCACGCGCCACAGAGACTTCCTCGTTGCTCTGACCCAACGGACCGACTGTCACACACAGCACACCCGGAAAACATATCCGCCACACCAGACATAGTACAGCAGTACTAGTATCGATACACACTGCTGCGGCTCACGGAGAGAAGACAGCAACGTTATTGCGGTAACCACTGGGCTACAACAAATGATTAAAAAAAAAAAAAGCAAGGCACCCATCCAGCCAGTCACGGCTCACATACGTTGCAAAGAGCAATGGTGAGGACAATTCTTTTCAGTATTCAATACTGCCTTCTCACGTTGCCATCCTGATAAGTCAATGTTGACTTTTATAGAAGAGATATTCATTTTCCAAAAACATCGCAGTTCTTCCACATAAAACATGTTCCTTAATTCTACAACAGTTATTCAAAAATGGCTCTAAGCACTATGGGACTTAACATCTATGGTCATCAGTCCTCTAGAACTTACAACTACTTCAACCTAACTAACCTAAGGACAGCATACAACAGCCAGCCATCACGAGGCAGAGAAAGTCCCTGACCCCGCCGGGAATCGAACCCGGGAACCCGGGGGTGGGAAGCGAGAACGTACAACAGCTATTGTTTCTATACAGGCTGCACTTTAGTTTCTCTTTTTGGCGTGCTTCTGCCTAGAGCGGAATGCTGTCTGTGTATTTCATTGGTCAAATTTTTCAGTGTAACGAAAATATGATTCTCTATAAATTGTTCGAAACAAAGAGTAGGATATGACCAAATGAGGAAGCAAATAGACCATCGTGAGGCCTAGTTTTGCGAAAAACGATTTAACTTCTTTAAATAAATCAGGGTAACTGAGAAAAAGTTAAATCTTTAGTTGCTGATGGGATACATCTGTCATACTAAAGTCATACGCAGTGTTTAGAATTGTCACGTCGATGTCTCATATCTGCCTAGTGTTAGCGAGATGCTTTAGGAGCTTTAAGTAGAATGCTATGGACCACAGGGTGTACTCAAAAAATGTCTGAAGTAACTAATTGTGTTTTCTTATACATCATAGGTATTGTTTTGCAACACTACTATAAATCTCAGAAATTCTGCTGGTTTGTACATAATGCGGATGTAGTGGAACATAGATGCTCCAGAAAATGGCGCAAAATGTGCAAAATATTGATTTGTGTTATGTCAAAGTCATCTGTAAATATTATGTCGAAATTTTGTGACCATACTTTGTCCATAATTAGCGTCCTGATACAATCGCTCTAAAACAAAAAAATTAAGTCTGAAATCCTAGGTTCACTTGAAAATATGTATCTATTAGGCTGGTGCAGAAGTTCACAGCTTTTTCTTTTTTTTTTTTTTGTCAGCTGGTATTCAGGTTGCTATGGGTTTATTTAACGATTGTCAGTTTTTATTTTTAGTTTACTGTTGCTATTTGAGTTTACATGTTGAAATATTGTGTCTGAAGATAGTGAGTGGAGCTGTCGACGCTACAAAATGGAGTACAAACAGGAGAAATCGGAACATTTCCGACATTTTTCACGGTCTCAGTTCATTCGAGGGGCTACAGCAACGGAGGCACCCAGAAACATTTGCACCGTGTGTGGGGATAATACTATTGGACTATTGGACAGAGAACTCTAAGGAAGTGGTTTTCTCTTGTTAAGGAGGATCGTTTTGACGTTAATGATTTCGCTGTTTGATGGAAGTCGTTCACACACATGAACCCACAATGATCCACGCGAGTGTTCTCGAGAGCTGGTAAATGTGGTAAACTGCAATTATTTCACCACCGTACGAATTTAAGTGTAATGGGAAAGGCTCAAACATCAAGAGTACGGGTGCCGCATGCCCTAAGCCAAAATCACAAAATCAGCAGGTGACCACATGTGCATCATTGCTTGGCTCGTGAACAACACCGACGATGACTACTCCGTACCGCTACTGGGGTGCAAAATAACTGATGATGGTCGAAGAACAGAGGATATAGAATATAGACTGGAAATGGCAGGGAAAGCGTTTCTGAAGAAGAAAAATTTGTTAACATCGAGTATAGATTTCAGTATCAGGAAGTCGTTTCTGAAAGTATTTGTATGGAGTGTAGTCATGTATGGTTCAAATGGTTCAAGTGGCTCTGAGCACTATGGGACTTAACATCTATGGTCATCAGTCCCCTAGAACTTAGAACTACTTAAACCTAACTAGCCTAAGGACAGCACACAACACGCAGTCATCACGAGGCAGAGAAAATCCCTGACCCCGCCGGGAATAGTACCCGGGAACCCGGACGTGGGAAGCGAGAACGCTACCGCACGACAGCCGTGTATGGAAGTGAAACATGACGATAAATAGTTTGGACAAGAAGAGAATAGAAGCTTGCGAAATGTGGTGCTACAGAAGTATGCTAAAGATTAGATGGGCAGATCACATAACTAACGATGAAGTATTGAATAGAATTCGGCAGAAGAGGAATTTGTGGCACAACTTGACAAGAAGAAGGGACCGGTTGGTAGGACATGTTCTGAGGCATCAAGGGATCACAAATTTAGCACTGGAGGGCAGCGTGGAGGGTAAAAATCGTAGACGGAGACCAAGAGATGAATACACTAAGCAGATTCTAAAGGATGAAGGTTGCAGTAGGTACTGGGAGATGAATCAGCTTGCACAGGATAGAGTAGCATGGAGAGTTGCATCAAGAAAGTCTCAGAACTGAAGACAGCAAACAACAACAATGCTAACACAGGGAAACGAAAGGAATGGTTGAGCTTAGCAAAGCAGCAACTCCCCGAACAACGACCTGTAATCATCTACAAAAGATGATGTTATGCATCTGGTGCGCTACGAATTGCTTCCCCGAAGTGTAACCGTCACTGCTGACGTTTATTCTCAGCAGCCGCGACGTTTTGCAGACGCAATCCAAGAACGACAAGGAGGAAGACCGCGTGAAGTGATGCTACTCCACGATAACGACCACCCGCATTTTGCTAGGCTGAGGGAAGACACTATACGGGAGTTGTGTTGGGGAGTCCTTCCGCAACCACGTTATTCAGCTGATCTGGTGTCCTCATACACAGATACAACCTTGAAGGAACTTCCCTTTCCAATGAAGATGCTCTATGAACATGGCTCGACGAGTTCTTCGCCTCAAAACCACGTGATTTCCACAGTCGCGGAATATAAAACGTACTCCAGCGTTGACGGATTGTTTTAAATAGAGAAGGAGAACGTATTATTGATAAACGTCTGTGTTACGTTAGAACTTATGCACCAGACAAATACCTTTTCTGCATGAGACACGGCAGTCCGCAGAGCTTACCGGTGTGACGGGATGCCGCAGCGTGAGGGGAACGTGCATCCAGCCATGAGGTTGCCCCGCTGAACCGCAGGCGTTCATGTACAGTACAAGGCGTAGGGTAGTATCTGACAACTTCTCGCGCTTCAAACTACCCATTTCAGCGGTAGTATTGCTCTTAACGGGAATATTTTTCAGTCTCTGAGTTTTGACGTTATAACAACAGCAGTTGCCGAAGAGCACTGAAACACATAAATCAAAAGAAGGCAGCTGTAGTAGACGAAATTCCTTCAGAGTTCTTGAAACTCTGGGTGAACTTACCTTCGTAGCACCATTCCACTTGGTAAGCGAGATATATGCATCGAGTAACACATACTCTGACCTCAATAAAAAATATAAAACAGCAATTCGGAAGATGCTGACATCTGTGAAGAATATTACGGCTACGAAGAAGTCTCGGACGAAATATCAGCACAGGTCAGTTACTGGATGCAGCAGTATTCCGAGCACTTTATTCACCGTGGTCGTTTCTTTACGTTTGATTAGCCAGATAGGATTCTACAAGCAGTCAGCTGAATTACTTCTTAGCAGCTTCCCTTACGGTTGGGCAATGCCTTTGCCACACACATAAAGAAAGACGTATTTCACAAAAAAATTGTCAATGTAAAAGGATTCCTTTCCTGGTTAATGGTTGGTTTACGATATCTCTCAGCATTCGCAACCACTGTGTCCTGATGATTAGTAAATCTTCTTGGCCTCAGTATCATCCACGGGCAATTATCGTCCTAACTTACAGGCAAAGCAAGTGGAGGTCCTTCTGTACATACAAAAGCTTGGTGAATGTTGGGCGGTCACATCATTGTCCGGCGAGTTGCAATACCTACCTGTCACTCTGGGAATGATGGGATTCCCTCAAACATATTTACATGAGATAGTCCTTCGGATGTACGCGTGAGACTCCTAGCAGTTGACGTCTAAATGTGATTTTTTATGTATTTATTTGCAATGGATTTCGGTGTCTCTCCATTTTCTGGCATGTCTACGGTACCACGTGATCAGGCGTGTACCGGGTAATCATCAATATACACATGTCTCATAGAGGGTATAACACCAAAAATGCAGACAAAGTACCGTCTGCAACATCCAAAATTTTCGCCGTTTAATTTTCGTTGATATCTTGCACTATACTCTTGATTCTGATGCTATATGCTGCACTACAGAAATTAATTACATCAATACTTCGATTACGTATTATATAAAAATTTGACTGTATATAATTGATTGTAATTATAATAGAAATATTATAAATTGCCGGGTAATAGCCAAGGGAGCTTTATTGAGATGTATCAATAGCAACGACGAAATGATAATAGCTGTACCGATGTTTATCTTTGCGCATGGAGAGCCTCTGTCGCGTGGCGTGCAGATGGGAGGCAGAGCAGTTTGTGTCATGAAAGAGTGCGGAAGTGTTTGTTGAACGCTCCGGCCGACCTGGTGTGTACCTATACTCGCGCCAGTGTAGACATCCCTCACTCGTTAACCTGCGATTACTGAGAGCACGGTAGGAGTGGACAGGCGGGGGAAGCTGCAGTTTCAGCTGTTGCCTGTCCCGTACGTATCCGTGGCTCTGGAGACGACTCGGGGTTCCTCTCATCAAGCAGCAGCAGCAACAGCAGCTCCGCATTGTCGTCGGCTACATACTTGTCATCCGCACAGCTACAATATCGAAGGACTGTTAATTGACAAACATTGTAGTGTAGAGAGGCTTCAACCAGCAACATTTCATTCACAGAGTATGAATAACTTGAATAATAACTTGCAAAAGTTAAAATTTCTAGGACACCTGTGTTGCATTGTCCTCACACATTATTACCATGCAGGGTCCCTTTCCTTTCTATGCAATAATCGAGTGTCATAAGAATATCAAAACTGATTCAGCAGATTGTAGCGCAGTCGTTAGGCATTTGTACAAGTTAGTTGATATATTCTTTGCGTGTTCCGCTTGCGTTATCTAGGCACGTTCTCGTGTTTCGGTAACTGTTGTGAAACATCGATTAGAATGGACAGGGACTGCGATTGCTGTGTTCGGATGAGGGTTGACTTGGCATCCCTTCGCTCACAGCTGCAATCGGCGCTGACTTCGGTCGCGCAGCTTGAGGCTGTTGCCAATGGGCACCACTGTGGGGAGCCGGGCTCGGGTATCACGGGGATGTCAACCTCGTCCCGTCTGTCCCCAGATCGGTCTGCCGCTGTGGTTGCCCCGGTTGCTGCCCGCAGTGGGGCTGAGCCCTCACCTGTGGTTGATTGGGAGGTCGTTCCAAGGCGTGGCAGGCAGCGAAAGGCGTCCCCGGAGGCTGATCAGAAAGCCTCCCCTGTGCGTCTGACAAACCGGTTTCAGGCACTGTCTCTGGCTGAGCCAGATGTAGCTGCCTGCCCTGTTTCAGAGGATCATTCTCAGCCTTCAAGGTCCGGGCAATCGCAGAGGGTGGGCTTACTGGTAGTTGGGAGCTCCAATGTTAGGCGATGTAATGGGGCCCCTTAGGGATACGGCGGCTAAGGAGGGGAAGAAATCCAGTGTGCACTCCGTGTGCATTCCGGGAGGAGTCATTCCTGATATGGAAAGGGTCCTTCCGGATGCCATGAAGAGCACAGGGTGCAGCCAGCTGCAGGTGGTGGCACATGTCGGTACTAATGACGTGTGTCGCTTTGGATCTGAGGAAATTCTCTCTCGATTCCAGCGGCTATCTGATTTGGTGAAGGCTGCCGGTCTTGCTTACGAGATGAAGGCAGAGCTCACCATCTGCAGCATCGTTAACAGAACCGACTGCGGACCTTTGGTGCAGAGCCGGGTGGAGGGTCTGAATCAGAGGCTCAGACGGTTTTGCGACCGTATTGGCTGCAGATTCCTTGACTTGCGCTATAGGGTGGTGGGGTTTCGGGTTCCGCTGAATAGGTCAGGAGTTCACTACACTCAGCTGGCGGCTACACGGGTAGCGGAGGCTGTGTGGCGTGGACTGGGCGGTTTTTTAGGTTAGAAGTCCTCGGGAAAGTGCGGGATGGGCTGCAATGTCAAAGGGTGCTTGGCAATTACAGGACGTGCTTGGATCAAGGAACAGTCGGAATTATAGTTGTAAATTGTTGTAGTTGCGCTGGAAAAGTCCCTGAGCTTCAAGCGCTAATAAAAAGCACAGAAGCTGATATCGTTATAGGTACAGAAAGCTGGCTAAAGCCTGAAATAAGTTCTGCAGAAATTTTTACGAAGTCTTAGACGGTGTTCAGGAAAGATAGATTAGGCAGAATTGGTGGTGGACTGTTTGTGTCTGTCAGTAGTGGTTTATCTTGTAGTGAAGCCGAAGTAGGTACTCAGTGCGAATTCGTATGTGTGGTGGTTATACTTAACAACTGAATTGGCTCCTCCTACCGACCCCCAGACTCCGATGATATAGCTGCTGAACAGTTCAGAGAAAATTTGAGTGTCGTAACAAATAAATACCCTCACTCTAACGGTTATAGTTGGTGGGGAATTCAACCTTCCCTCGATATGTTGGCAAAAATACTTGTTCAAAACCGGTGGTAGGCGAAAACATATTCCGAGATTGTCCTAAATGCTTTCTCCGAAATTGTTTCGAGCAGTTAGTCCACGAACCCACTTGAATTGTAAATGGTTTCGAAAACACACTTGACCTCTTAGTCACGATGCTATTAGCTCTGGACTGTTTGTGGCTGATACAGGGATTAGTGATCACAAGGTCGTTGTAGCTAGGCTCAATGCCATTTCTTCCAAATCCACCAGAAACAAACGCAAAATAAAAGCGGATGAAGTGTCACTAGAAGCCTTCCTAAGAGACAGTCTCCATTCCTTCCGAACTGACTACGCAAATGTAGACGAGATGTGGCTCAAATTCAAAGATATAGTAGCAACAGCAATTGAGATATTCATACCTCATAAATTGGTAAGAGATGGAACTGATCCCCCATGGTACACAAAACAGGGCCGAACGCTATTGCAGAGGCAACGGAAAAAGCATGCGAAGTTCAGAAGAATGCGAAATCCCGAAGATTGGCTAAAATTTACAGACATGCGAAATTTGGCACGGACTTCAATGCCATATGCTTTTAATAGGTTCCACAACAAAACATTGTCTCGAAATTTGGTAGAAAATCCGAAGAAATTCTGGTCATATGTAAAGTACACAAGCGGCAAGACGCAGTCAATACCATCGTAGCGCAGTGCCGATGGTACTGTTACCGACGATTGTGAAGCTAAAGCGGACTTACTGAACGCAGTTTTCCGAATTTCCTTTACCAGGTAAGACGAATAGAACATTCCAGAATTTGAAACACGAACAGCTGCTAGCATGAGTTTCTTAGAAGTAGATATGGGCAAGTCTTCAGGTCTAGATTGTATACCGATTAGGTTCCTTTCAGATCACGTTGGTACAATAGCTCCCTACGTAGAAACCATATACAACCGCTGGCTCACCGATAGATCTGTATCTACAGATTGGAAAATTGCGCAGGTCGCACCAGTGTTTAAGAAGGGTAGTAGGAGTAATCCATCGAACAACAGACCTGTATCATTGAATACAGTATATGCTCCAAAACCCTACTGAAAACCGACGTCAACCATTATGAATTACCTCGAAGGGAACGATCTATTGATACGTAATCAGTATGGTTTCAGAAAACATCGTTATTGTGCAACGCAGCTAATTCTTTATTCGCACGAAGCAATGGCCACTATCGACAGGGGATCTCAAGTTGATTCAGTATTTCTAGATTTCCGGAAAGCTTTTGATACCGTTCCTCAAAAGCGCCTTCTAATCAAGCTGCGCGCCTATGGGGTATCGTCTCAGTTGTGTGACTGGATTCGTGATTTCCTGTCAGGAAGGTCGCAGTTCGTAGTAATAGACGGCAAATCATTGAGTAAAACTGAAGTGATATCAGATGTTCCCCAGGGAAGCGCCCTGGGACCTCTGCTGTTCCTGATCTATATAAATGACCTGGGTGACAATCTGAGCAGTTCTCTTATTTTGTTCGCAGATGATGCTGTAATTTACCGTCTAGTAAGGTCATCCGAAGACCAGTATCAGTTGCAAAGCAATTTAGAAAAGATTGCTATATGGTGCGGCAGGTGGCAGTTGCTAAATAACGAAAAGTCTGAGGTGATCCACATGAGTTCCAAAAGAAATCTTCTGGAAATCGATTACTCGATAAATAGTACAATTCTCAAGGCTGTCAATTCAACTAAGTACCTGGGTGTTAAAGTTATCAACAACTTCAGTTGGAAGGACCACATAGATAATATTGTCGGGAAGGCGAGCCAAAGGTTGCGTTTCATTGGCAGGACACTTAGAAGATGCAACAAATCCACTGAAGGGACAGCTTACACTACACTCGTTCGTCCTCTGTTAGAATATTGCTGCGCGGTGTGGGATCCTTACCAGGTGGGATTGGCGGAGGACATTGAAAGGGTGCAAAAAATGGCAGCTCCTTTTGTATCATCGCGTAATACGGGAGAGAGTGTGGCAGATATGATACGCGAGTTGGGATGGAAGTCATTAAAGCAAAGACGTGTTCCGTCGCGGCGAGATCTATTTACCAAATTTCGGTCACCAACTTTCTCTTCCTAATGCGAAAATATTTTGTTGAGCCCAACCTACATAGGAAGGAATGATCATCAAAATAAATTAAGAGAAATTAGAGCTCGAACAGAAAGATTTAGGTGCTCGTTTTTCCCGCGCGCTGATCGGGAGTGGAATGGTAGAGAGATAGAATGAATGTGGTTCGATGAACCCTCTGCCAAGCACGTAAATGTGAATTGCAGAGTAGTCATGTAGATGTAAATGGGGGGTAAGAAATGAAAGAGGAAGCAGCCTGGTAGAATTTCGCACAGAGCACAACTTAATCAAAGCCAACACATGGTTCAAGAATCGTAAGAGAAGGTTGTATACATGGAAGAATCCTGGCGATACTAGCAGGTATCCGATAGAGATTTAGGAACCAGGTTTTAAGTTGTATCTTACCGTTGTATAGTCTAAGAGATTTCCAGGGGCAGATGTGGCCTCTTACCACAATCTATTGGTTGTGAACAGTAGATTAAAACTGAAGAAACTGCAAAAAGGTGAAAATTTAAGTACATGGGACCTGGATAAACTGACTAAACCAGAGGTTGTACAGAATTTCAGGGGGAGCATAAGGGAACAATTGAAAGGAATGGGGGAAAGAAATACAGTAGATGAAGAGTGGGTAGCTTTGAGGGATGAAATAGTGAATGCAGTAGAGGACAAGTAGGTAAAAAGACAAGGGCTAGCAGAAATCCTTGGGTAACAGAAGAAATATTGAATTTAATTGATGAACGGAGAAAATATAAAAATGCAGAAAATGAAGCAGGCAAAAAGGAATACAGACGTCTCAAAATGAGAACCACAGGAAGTGCAAAATGGCTAAGCAGGGATGGCTACAGGACAAATGTAAGGATGTGGAGGCTTATCTCACTTGGAGGAAGATAGATACTGCCTACAGGTAAATTAAAGAGACCGTTTGAGAAAAGAGACCCAACTGCATGAATATCAAGAGCTCCGATGGAAACCCAGTTCTAAGCAAAGAAGGGAAAGCAGAAAGGTGGAAGGAGTATATAGAGGGTCTACGCAAGGGCGATGTACTTGAGGACAATATTATGGAAATGGAAGAGTATGTAGATCAACATGAAATGGGAGATACGATACTGCGTGAAGAGTTTGAGAGAGCACTGAAAGACCTTTCATTTACTCTGTATTAACCTTAGAGAGTGACTTCTGCTACCTTGGTATTTATTTGATTGTTGTTATTTTAAAAGTGAAACCTATTTCTCATATGCTTAAAGGTAATTCAGTTCAATCTTTCAATAGTCAAAAATAAATGCTTGCCGTTTTCTAAATTTTGCATTAAGTTACACTGAGGTTACTGAACGTCTTTTTTTGCATTACATTTAACGTTACTTTCAAAATTTAGTGTTTCAGAATGAGTAACTTCAAGTAGTGGGGCAACTGATGACGCGATTGATGTTAGCTGATGACACGATTACCGTTATCCAAGATGGTGGCTTTTGGAGGGATGATAGCTCAATTGCGCTACCTCTACTAACCTAAAAAAATGGCGAGAAAGAATTGGCTATCTCCACTAACCTAAGTCAACTCTTCCTAGGAAGTAGGCATAAGTCTTTATTAAAACCATTAGAGGTAGTACCACTATCAAGTGTTTTCGCCATGCTCTTGTCAAATGTTCACGAATTTTCCTCTAAGAGCTTACTCCTGCAGCTGATGCAAGTTATTATGATATTGTCATTCAATTCGAATATAATTTTTATAAATTTGTTTAAATATGTTTAAATTTGATTAGATTTCTTTAAATTTATTATCTACCTACGGCATTAGTGTGTTACCACCACGAGGCTGAGATATAGGTTGTCGGTATGTTACATCAAATCATTCAACTCTACACATAAGTCCTTATTAAGCAGTTAGAGCGAAATTAACGTGCATTTTCCAAGAGGATTGTGGTACTGCCTCTAAGAGCTTACTCCCACAAATCATGGGAGTTAGTGTTGTGTTGCCTCCACTAGAGCCTGCTCATTCAATTCGGATATAATTTGTTTAAATTTATTATCTACCTACAGCATTATTGTCGTGTTGCCGCCATAGGGGGCTAAGATATCGATAGCTCTATTACTTGCACTGGACATAAGTCCTTATTTAAACAATTAGAACCTCTACAACCCTCAAGTGTGTTCGCCACCGTCTTTGAGAATGTTCACGAAATTTGCTCTAACACTTTATTCTTGCAGCTGATGAGAGTTAGTATGGTGTTTCCTTTCAATTCGAATATAATTTGTTCAAATTTTTATAAATTTATTGCCTATCTGCTGCATTAGTTTTATGCTACCGCCACAACAGGCTGAGATATGAATAACTGTATTACATGAACTAGACATAAATCTTTTTTTTTAACGACTATAGCACTACAACCATCCACTCTGCTCACGAAATTTGCTCTAGCAGCCGATGGGAGTTAGTAGCGTGTTTCCAATTCACTTCGAATATAATCTCTGTAAATTTGTATTAATTTCTTTAAATTTGTTTAAATTTATTATCTACCTACAGCATTAGTGTTGTATTACCGCCACAAGAGGCTTAGATATCGATGTTTTAATACCTGTAGTACATGCACTGTATCTACGTGACAGCGTTGTGTTTCCTCCTCGGATAATAAACATCGTCCGGGTAGAGTAGAGTGCGGGAATCGGCATAAGAGGGTGACATACGTAAAAAGAGAGCCAGACTTTGACGCTCAAAACACCAGATCTCTTCCACTGGCCCACAACGGAGCCGGTGTTGGTCTGTATTCTAGACGTTGCAGTTCACACATAAGGCGAATCTGCAAGATGGGTCCTACGGAGAGTCCCTCGAATACCAGGTCGAACGTACACCAGGATCGAGAGTCACCGCGTTGACAGTGCACCATACTACGTTCCAGTGCACGGTAGGACACGTCAATTCGACGACATTAAGCGACCGGCGGCGAAGTAGTGTGCGGCAGGTGACTGGCTGTTGGTAAGCGAGAGACGGGGAGGTTGCCGTACTCCAGGTAAAGCCTGCCAAAGCAGGAAAAGGGCACCCGTGTCTGACCTGAGGGTCAAGGGAACACGGTGCCAGGCCATCCGTCAGTAGGCCGGTGAGGCTGGTCGGTCATCGTCGCCAAAGCCTGCGGTGCAAACTAACGAAGAGAAATACTGCTCGATAGTGAACACTGACAAGGCCAAGTCCGCCTCGTTCTTTCGGAAGAGTGACGGAGTAATATCGAACCTTTAATATCATTCCAGCGCTGACAAAGGAACCGAATGCGGCGACGATGCTCCGAGCTATGTGTTTAGGCATCGGTAGTGTTTGCGCTACGTGCGGAATTCGTGATGCCCGATAGACGTTAACATATTCGGTCCGTTGATGTAGGTCCTACACACGAAGACGAAGATCCACAAGCCCAGCACTTGCAAGAGACTCCGATAATTGATGGTGGTCGTGCGTGAGATGTAGTCCGTGAAGTCGATACCGAGACAACGGATTTTATCGCGCAGTGCCACCCTCGCAGGTGTCATCCCACGCCACTGTTCAAAACCATTGATTTATGTACATTTACACGGCATCTCGAAGCTTCGAAGTGGCTAACCAATCCAATGATTTGCGCACATCACGTTCGTCACGAAGAGGTAACATCAGATCATCAGCATACGCAGTGCACCTAAAAAAGAAGCCACCAAGAGACAAACCCGTGAGGCGGTGTCGCAGCCCGCACAACAAAGGTTCTACTGCAAGGCGTACAGTATTGTCCATAATAGGCGTACCTGTGTAACACAGCGGCGAATTTACAAGGTGTTCGACAGTCTAACGTTGACAAGCGCTTTCCCTGTTGCGCCACGTAGGAGACGAGTAACACCTCGGAGGAAGCGTCGGGGTAATGCTTATTCTGAAGAACAGCAGTTTAGTACGTATGACTGACGCAATCAAATGCTTGACGAACATCGCAGCCAGAGCTCCCGATACGCGACGCACCTTAGCGAGGGCAATCAGCGGCACAGGGCGGAGCGCATATTATGCATCCCACCTATCGATGACTCATCAATTGATAGGACACGGGATGTCGTACGCAGAATTCGAGCTGCCACTCGATGCGTGAGATTTAGGAACCAGGTTTTAAATTGTATGACATTTCCAGGGGCAGATGTGGACTGTGACCACAATCTATTGATTATGAACTGTAGATTAAAACTCAATAAACTGCAAAAAGGTGGGAATTTAAGGAGATGGGATCTGGATGAACTGAAAGAACCAGAGGTTGTAAGGAGTTTCAAGGAGAGCATAAGGGAACAATTGAGAGGAATAGGGCAAAGAAATACAGTAGAAGAAGAATGAGTAGGTTTGAGGGATGAAGTAGTGAAGGCAGCAGTGGATCAAGTAAGTAAAAAGACGAGGGCTAGTAAAAGTCCTTGGGTAACAGAAGATATATTGAATTTAATTGATGAAAGGAGAAAATATAAAAATGCAGTAAATGAAGCGGGCAAAAAGGAATATAACCGTCTCAAAAATGAGATCGACAGGAAGTGCAAAATGGCTAAGCAGGGATGGCTATAGGACAAATGTAAGGATGCAGAGGCTTATTACAAAAAACTCGATGGTTTGTCACCTAATGGTTCCATGTCACAGACATCAGCGAAAGTCCTTCACCAAATGTTATGCACAGATCACATCTGGATCACCAGTGAAGACGGAACAGGCTAATATTGTTGCTCACATGCCAGTTGCGCAGTGAACTAGCTTTATTGCTGTACACCTGTACTGTGTTGAGGGACAAGGATAAAGTGATGTCATGGCGATGGAACTTGATGGTGTTTGTTTGCCATAAATACATTGACTCTGCACAAAAGAGTAAACAAGTAACCGGCAAATGAAATCTATTTATAATGTCTACTAGCTGGTGAATGCGGTAAATGATGTTCTCACAGGAGTGCACGTTGAGGGCATACAGGCCTCAGTGATATGAGCATGTCGTCCGATCACGTGACCACGGAATAACAATTGACGTAAGTCTGGAGTGAAGCAAACTTTCTTTATGAACCACCAGGCACACTGTACTTAGGAACGAAAGCGAAACATGTGGACAGCCCTAAATAAAGCCAAACACATCAGTAGCTCACGTTAAGCTCAACCCAAGTAGTCCATGGCTTGTGCACCAGACCCAGAATACGTGTATACACGGTACTATAGCCCATCTCAAACTGGTTTGTTTTTTACTCCTGTGTGCATCATACCATTGTCATAATTTGGCCTAACAGAATATTTGCTTGTCAGTGGACACCACGTGCCACACGCTTTGCGCTGATTGCCGTCCACATATTTCTGCGGGACAGCTGTCGTGATAGTCACTAGGGGAAAGATAGACACTGCCTACAGGAAAATTAAGGAGACCTTTGGAGAAAAGAGAACCACTTGCATGGATTTCAAGATTTGAGATGGAAACGCAGTTCTAAGCAAAGAAGGGAAACCAGAAATGTGGAAGGAGTATATAGAGGGTCTATACAAGGGCGGTGTTCTTGAGGACAATATCATACAACAGGAGGAAAATGTAGATGAAGTTGAAATAGGAGATATGATACTGCATCAAGAGTTTGACAAAGCACTGGAAGACCTAAGTCGAAATAAGGCCCCAGGAGTAGACAACAATCAATTAGAACTACTGACAGCCTTGGGAGAGCCAAGCCTAACAAAACTACCATCTGGTGACCAAAATGCATGGGACAGAAAAATTACCCTCAGACTTCAAGAAGAATATAATAATTCCAATCCCAAAGAAAGCACGTGTTGGCAAATGTGAAAATTACCGAACTATCAGTTTAGTAAGTCATGGCTGCAAAATACTAACGCGAATTCTTTACAGACGAATGGAAAAACTGGTAGAAGCCGACCTCAGGGAAGATCAGTTTCGATTCCGTAGATATATTGGAATACGTGAGGCAATACTGACCCTACGACTTATCTTAGAAAATAGATTATGTCTACAAAAGCTAGAAACGTAGGTTGGCCTTTCCTTAGAGTAATCCAGTCAACACTGTCAAAAGTTTTCTCTCTTTGACTTTCTGAAGGTGGCATGGGTAATATACAGTGTATTTACACGATATTTACAATTTGTACAGAAACAAGATGGCATTTATAAGAGTCGAGGGGCATGAAAGGGAATCAGTGGTTGGGAAGGGAGTGAGACAGGTTTGTAGCCTCTCCCAGATGTTATTCAATCTGTATATTGAGTAAGCAGTGAAGTAAACAAAGTTTTTATTTCTTCTCCATGGATTTTAATACATACTCCGAAGTTTTCTTTTGAGGTTCGGCGATGAAATTGTAATTCTGTCAGAGAGGGCAAAGGACTTGGAAGAGCAAATGAAAGGAATGGATAGTGTCTTGAAAGGAAGATATAAGATGAACACCAACAAAAGCAAAACGATGATAATGGAATGTAGTCGAATTACGTCGGGTAACGCTGAGGGAATTAGATTAGGAAATGAGACGCTTAAAGTAGTAAAGGAGTTTTGCTATTTAGGAAGTAAAATAACAGATGATGTTTGAAGTAGAGAGGATATAAGATGTAGACTGGCAATGGCAAGGTAACCATTTCTGAAGAAGAGAAATTTGTTAACATCGAGTATAGATTTATGTATTTATTTCATCTCAATGTCATCGGCAAACCTCAGAGATAGCAAAGGACTACGAACAGCAGTTGTGGGGAATGGATAGTGTCTTGAAAGGAGGATAAAAGATTATATCAACAAAAGCCAAACGAGGATAATAGAATGTGTTCGAATTAAGTCGGTTGATGCTGAAGGTATTAGATTAGGAAATGAGACACTTAAAGTAGTAAAGGAGTTTTGCTATTTTGGGAGCAAAATAACTGATGATGGTCCAAGTAGAGAGGATATAAGATGTAGACTGGCAATGGCAAGGAAAGCGTTTTTGAAGAAGAGAAATTTGTTAACATCAAATATAGATTTTAGTGTCAGGAAGTCTTTACTGAAAGTATTTGTATGGAGTGTAGCCATGTATGGAAGTGAGACATGGACGACAAATAGTTTAGACAAGAAGAGAATAGAAGCTTTCGAAATATGGTGATAGAGAAGAATGCTGAAGATTAGATGGGTAGATCACATAACTAATTAGGAGGTATTGAATAGAATTGGGGAGAAGTTTGTGGCACAACTTGACTAGAAGAAGGGATCGGTTGGTAGGATCAAGGGATCACCAATTTAGTATTGGAGGGCAGCGTGGAAAGTAAAAATGGTAGAGGGAGACCAAGAGATGAATACACTAAGCAGATTCAGAGGGATAGAGAAGCATAAGGAGCTGCTTGAAACCAGTCTCAGGACTGAAGACTCCAACAAAAACAACGTGGGATATGGAGGGCAGTCGTTGATGATTCCAACCATTTGACGAGTACAAATGATGGTCCCTTCACAGTGTTGACGTGCTCGGTTGACAGTCATCTGTCGAGCCCGTGCTTGTCGCATAACGGAACAATATCCGAGGATGGCGTAGTAAAACTCTGTGATTCCCGGGGGGGGGGGGGGGGGGTCAGGGATTTTCTCTGCGACGTGATGACCGGGTGTTGTGTAATGTCCTTAGGTTAGTTAGGTTTAAGTAGGCACAGTCTACACGTGTCTCCAACTGCCGGTTGACATTCCGGTGAGATCAGGTAAGCGGGCAGCGCCTACGCCATAGTAGTTGTCGTCGAAGCTTGATGGTACAGGCGTAAGCGTGTGTGTGTGTGTGTGTGTGTGTGTGTGTGTGTGTGTGTTTGAGGTTTACGGGCGCTAAACAGCGTGGTCATCAGCGCCCAAGCGCATAGAAACAGGAACACAGGCGGTGAAGGGACGAAGACGGACGCCGAACAAGGAGAACGGCTAAAAGACACAGGCCTGACGCAGTTCCAAATGCGCACATACAGAGGCAAAACAAGAGGAGAAGAAACACACTAAAAAAGGAAAGGAAACACAAGGAAAAGAGAACAGATACCGAAGTGAAACAAGGAGGTAATCGTGACTGGCGGACCTCTTACCTAAAAACTGGGTGAGCCAGTCACCCAGCAGCACATTAAAACCTTCTCCCTAAAATCCGAGGCAACAGATTGGACAGGACACAAAACCGTAAAACCTTAACGACAGTCGCTGCGTCGTCTTGCAAAATAGAGGGCAAATCCGGTGGCAAGGAAACCACCGCCCTCTGGTCAGAGAATAAAAGACAGTCAAGTAAAATGTGGCGGACAGTAATCTGGACGCCACAAGCACTGCAGATTGGGGGGTCCTCCCGCCGGAGTAAGAAACCATGCGTGAAGGGACTGTGTCCAATGCGGAGGCGAGTGAGGAGAACCTCATACCGCCTGTATGACTGGTAGGACGTACGCCATGGTCGCGTAGTGGCCTTTACCAGACGCAGCTTATTGTCAGAAACTGCCAACCACTCCTCTTCCCATTGATGCATAACACGAAAACGCAAAAGGGAGGTTACAGCATGGAGGGGGACGGCACATTCAACAACGTGAGGGAGGGAACATGCATCTTTGGCAGCCACATCCGCCAGTTCGTTGCCCCTAATACCCACGTGCCCCGGCACCCAGCAGAAAGAAACCTCCTTCCCCTGCCGTTGCAGGTGGAGTAGGGCATCATGGATCTTCTGGACGACCGTATCCGCTGGGTACAAGTGTTGAATGGTCTGAAGGGCACTCAGGGAGTCAGAACAGATGAGGAACTTAATACTGGGAACACATCTCATCTGCTCCAATGCCCGCAATATTGCAAACAATTCGGCATCGAGGATGGTAAACACCGCAGGAAGCCGTAACTTGACGACTCGATCAGGGAAAACAACAGCACAACCAACAGTGTCCCCCTGTTTAGAGCCATCTGTGAATACAGGTACATGGTCCGCATGCTGGTTTAAAATATCGTAAAATAAGGAGGTAAAAACAAACGCCGGAGTGCAGTTCCTCCGGTTCTCCGACAAGTCTAAAAGGATGCTGGGCCTCTGGAGCAACCAGGGAGGCAGGCGAGTAAAACCTTGTCGTTGGGGGGCCACACGCTCCACACCAAGGGACTCAAGCAAATGCTTGGCACGAATCCCAAATGGTTTTGTTGCCCTGGGACGACTGGAAAAGAGACGTTCCATAGGCGGTCGGGCAACGGTAGGGTACGCAGGGGAGGTAGGACAGGAAAGGAAATGACACACCCGTCGCACCATGAGGAGTTTCCGCCGGATGGCGAGCGGCGGTTCCCCTGCCTCAGCACACAGGCTGGGGATGGGACTGGTACGGAAGGCACCAGTGGCCAGCCTGATACCCTCATGGTGTACTGCGTCAAGGATCTTCAGATACGAAGGCCTTGCTGACCCATACACGGTGCAAGCATAGTCAAGACGCGATCGGACGAAAGCCCTATAAAACTGCAGCAGACGCGCCCGATCTGCTCCCCAGGACCGATGGCTCAGACACCTCAAAATATTCAGTGCCTTCAGGGCCCGCACCTTGAGGTCTTTAAGGTGAGGCAACCACGACAACTTGGAATCAAAAGTGAGGCCCAGGAACCTCACAGTGTCTCTAAAAGGAAGAACGGTGTCCCTCAGACGCAATTCAGGGGAGGGAAAAAGACGCCGAGAACGATTAAAATGAACACACACAGATTTGTCTGCAGAAAAGGTAAAACCCGTCTTTGCAGTCCATGCCTCTAAGCGCTTTATCGTAAGCTGTAACTGCCGACTAGCACTGATAAGACTGGAGGAAGAACAGAAAACAGCAAAATCGTCCACAAACAAGGAGCATTGGGCAGGACCCCGGATAGTGGACGTGATACTGTTAATAGCAACGGCAAAGAGGGTGACACTTAAAACGCTGCCCTGAGGAACACCATTCTCCTGCACGTACAAATCCGATAGCACATTACCAACCCGATACCGAAAGAGGCGGTGAGAAAGAAAGGACCGAATGAAGATGGGGAGACGGCCACGAAAGCCCCACTCATGGAGTTGATTGAGGATAAGGCGGCGCCAAGTAGTGTCATACGCCTTATTAATGTCAAAGAAGACCCCTAGACAATGCTGGTTACGTAGAAAGGCCTGCTGGATGGCGGCCTCAAGCAGGGTCAAGTTGTCTATAGTGGAACGACATCTCCGAAAGCCACACTGAGAGGGGCTAAGGAGCTGCCTGGTCTCGAGCAGCCAAACCAGGCGGCGGTTGACCATGCGTTCCAACGTCTTCCCAACACAGCTCGTCAAGGCAATACTCCGATAACTACTGGGATGCGTTCGGTCCTTCCCTGGTTTGAGGAGGGGAATCAAAATTGCCTCCCTCCACGAGTCAGGGTACGTGCCAGATAACCATATCATATTGAAACAGTTCAGGAGAACTTCCTTGGATGGCAGCGACAGGTGCCGCAGCATGCTGTACCGGATTTGATCATGACCAGGCGCAGTATCATGAGCCACAGACAGCGCAGAATCCAGTTCCCACATTGTGAAGGGGCAGTTATAGGGTTCAGAATTTAGAGACCGGAAGTCCAAGTGACCCCTTTCGATGGCAGTGCGGTAGCGGCAGAAATCTGGATCACAGTTAATAGTGGCGGTAGATTCCGCAAAATGCATGGCCAGTGTCTGGGCAATGTCTCTCGGCGCCGTGAGGAGACATCCCTGATGCAGCAAAGCCGTGACAGGTAGCTGGCTGAGTTTCCCGGAAATCCTCCTGATGGCTTCCCATACTTTCGTAGAACTAGTGGAGCGAGAGATGGAATTCAAGAACGATTGCCATGACCGTCGTTTGCTCTCTTTAATCACCCGCCGCGCTCTGGCCCTTGCCACTCGAAAGGCCGCAAGATTGTCAGCTGAGGGACGGCACTTGAAGCGGCGCAGTGCTGCACGGCGGGCGCGGATGGCTGAGTGGCACTCAGTGGTCCACCAAGGGACAGGACGCCTCTTGGGATGACCGGATGACCGTGGGATGGACAATTCAGCAGCATGAGAGATCACGGCTGCAACATGGTCTACCCATTCGTGGACGCTGGCACGGTGTTCCAAAACAGCCAGTTGGCTGAAAAGTGTCCAGTCAGCTCTGCAAAGGTGCCACCGGGGCGGCACTGGTAATGCCACAGCCTCATCCAGGAGGCGAATCCAGAGGGGGAAGTGGTCACTAGAATGGAGGTCAGCTGCAGCCTCCCACAGAGCAGAATCCGCGAGTGCAGGAGAGCAAAAGGAAAGGTCAATAGCCGATGACGATCCGGAAGCAGTACAGAAATGAGTGGGAGCACCAGAGTTGAGGAGGCACAGTTCTTCAGACATCATGACGCTTTCCAGAATGCGACCCCTGGGGCAAGTAGTCGGAGAGCCCCATAAGACATTATGAGCGTTGAAGTCCCCCAGAAGAAGAAATGGGCGAGGGAGTTGGCTAATAAGGTCCGTGAGAGCCTCAGTGTCTATCGCATCCGGAGGTGGTAAATAAACAGAACAGACTGTGAGCCTCCGACCCACAAGAATGTCAACTGCAACTGCTTGCAAGTCGGTGACGAGAGGGAGCTCAGATGAGGGGTGCACATCACGGACAAAAACTGCAACACCACCCTTTGCCCTTTGCCCCGTCAGATCATCTTTTCGATATGCGGTATAGCCGCGTAAAGAAGGAGAATCAGTGGCCCGAAAATGTGTCTCTTGGAGACATAAGCACAAGGGGCACTCTCGTATGAGGAGTTGTAATTCGGCCACATGCGTCCTGAAACCATTCAGGTTCCACTGTAATATGGGAGCCAGTGATCAGGGTGGCTGAACTTTCACCCTGCCTCTGTGCTTTGGAGGAGAGACCGTACTGGCCGGAGATTTATTCCTGGGGCGAGAAGACCGCCCCCGGTCGACATCAATGTCCATAAGATCCGATGACGACCCACGGGAGATGTCAGACAGTACGATGGCATCATCATCGGACCGACGCTGACTAGTCTCCTCAGGTGGCAGAACCTTCAGCTTCTGAGGCTTTGTCTTGGGGGGCTTGCAATGCAGAGCCTTGTCAACAGTTGGAGGTTGACTCGCCTGGGCAGAAGGCGCCATATGTGGGGAGGCTGGAAGTACCTCAATGTCAGCAACCACGGCCTTGTCCGATGTAGCGGGGAGAGCCGCAGATTGCAAAACAACCGCAGCAGCACAAGTGCACTGGCAAGCGCAGGTTTTAGTGCTAACACTAGCAACCTCCGTTTGTGTAGCAACAGTGGCCAGTTGGACCGGTTTTTTGAGAGCGGAAGCGAAAGATGTGGAAAAAACAGGAGGTTGCATGGCCTTAAAGATCTTCTTGGCCTCACCATAGGGGATGCGCTTAGAGGTTTTAATCTCCTGTACCTTCCGCTCATCGAGATAGATGGGGCAGATCCGGCTCCAGACAGGGTGACTCCCAGAGCAATTCACGCACTTCACAGGCGAGGAACAATCGGCTCCGTCATGGGCAGGCTGACCACATTTACCACACGTGGCTATTCCATTGCACCCCAACGTAGTATGCCCAAAGCGCTGACATTTAAAACAGCGCATTGGGTTGGGGAAATATGGCCGTACGGACAAACGTAAGAACCCCGCTTTAACATGCTCCGGCAGTCTCGGGCAACTGAATGTGAGAATAAACGAGTCAGATTTGACGAGGTCCCCATTGACTCGTTTCATAATGTGCTGCACGTCAACAATTCCTTCGTCAGCCCACTCAGATTTTAGCACGTCTATGGGGATATCCACCAAGTCCCTACACGTCACAACACCCTTACTATAGTTCAAAGTGGAGTGGAGCTCGGTCTCGACAGCGTACTCTCCTAGACAATTTGCTTTCCGAACGGCAGCGACTTGACGGGAACTAGAAGTTTCAACTAACAGAGTCCCATTGCGCAGTCGCTTTACAGATTTCAGCGTTCCTGCAATGCCCTCAAGACCATTGTGGATGTAAAAGGGAGAAACCCTCTCAAAGCTACCCTCCTTCCTTTTAATAATCAAAAACACATTCTGATGATCAGCATGCGCTCCGTTACTACATTCTTTTAAATCTCTAGCAACACCAGGCGCTGGAGGACTCGCAGCGCGTAGCCGCTTTTTCGAATGGGTGTGTTTTCCTACCAGCGGCCCACCCAAGCCACTGGTAGGGGGAAAAGTAGAGGTCGAAGGGTCCATTGTGGTCCCACGAGCAGCTAGGGAACTAAAAGTCCGCTCAGACAGAGCCCCGCGTGCCTGAGTAAGCCTTTTACAACTGGGGTGCGGCAGGTGCCCCAGAGGTTGCCCGCTTGCGACTGTTCCACCCCAACAGCCATGCATCTTCTAGGCGCGGAGCACACCGAAAGATTGAGGGGTTTTTATAGAGGTTGGCCTTCCTCGCAATCCAGGCGGTCAAGCCAAGATTACCATTCCCCGCAGCACACAACGTTTCACCGCCGCGCCGTACGGTGGTCGCTGAAGCATGTCCGGGGGTTACGGTGTCAGGGCACTGGCGGCGCAGACCAGTCCCCAGCTCAGGACCCCGGGGTCGCCAAGCCCGTACTCAGCAAGTGAATGCTGAGCCCCTGGGGGCGGGCGTAAGCAGTGTGATCAGTAAATGCAGCTGGCCACAACTCGGCTGCCTTGACCGCATCCTCGAGAGAGCGGGATGTATACAGCCTTTTAATTCTGCTTGATTAATGTCCCGTAAAGTGCGCGAAACCCTATCAGCACAGATGATGATCCAAGTGTCTATCTAATCGAGCTCGCAAATGACAGTGCCGAGTTCTGGGCGTAGTGTATGCTGAGGAATTTGGTCATAGCGAATTGTACAATAAAACTGCCCCCGATCACCATATCATCTATCCTGCCTGGGCATAATTGTGTTAATTCCTCAGTAAAGAACTGAGGAACGTTCACGCCTTTTGTTGGTACCGGACGCTGCGTAATCATTGACGAGGAGTATCTCTGGGATTATAAGAGCCATGCCCCTGGCATTTGATAGGTAACTTATATCGGTCGCTATTAAACTTTCTTTGAAAAGTTTTGCGGGGCCACTGCCTGTATCCAACGCATGTGATACGCGTGTCGTGCATCCAGAGATGTCCTGGAAGCCAAGAATGTATATTTCCTGCAATAAGGCCACCTCAGTGTCGGCTGAATAAAGTGTGTCGCGTAACAATGCAAGATTCTCGCGCAACTGGATGATATTGATGTTAATCTTCACGAATCGACATGACTGTCGTTCGCCCTCGACGGCAGCGTCAGTCATCGGTGCACCCGGTGGCGACAGGTTCGCTCACCCGCACGCCACCCTGACGTTACCATTACCATGTTGTCCGCAGGAGATGGGTAGGATGATGTAACTCCCCCTCTTCTGCATGTGGTGTGCCCACCTGAGAGTCGTCCGCCCACGAGTTACTGGAGAGAGGCTGTCGGTGTGGTTCATCGGCTACCAAAGAAGCCCCTCTTGTTACGATTCCTCGCGGCTGCGTCGGTGTTCCATCGCCCCTCCATCCCCGCACTGGTGTCAGCAAGAAGGAAAGTCCGTCGTGGCAGTTCCTAAGAGTGAGCAGCGTCGGTCGACAACTCCGGAGCACGGACATCCACGACACTGTCTACATCGGTGTGATCGTTTGCCCCTGCCCACAAGAGACAGTCCCGAGACGGCGTGCCTCCGTGCCTCGGCGCCTTCAGAGAGGAAAGTTCGGGTTGGCACGACTCGTGAATCAACATCCAGCCGCTCGTTGTGAGGTGACGATTGCTGTTCAGGTCAATCAGGCGACTCCGTCTGCATAAGGAGGACCGTATGTGGCTCATCAACAGCGTCTTCGCCCGCCTGCGGTGGCAGCATGTCCCGATCCCCGCCGCACGACGTCGCAGATGTACATAAGTAACTGGCAGGATCGATGGAGGAACGTGCTGTGCCGCTTCTCTTGAAGGACTCTTGGCGATCCGCCCCTGCAAATAATCAGAGCGAATGTGACTCTCCTTGCTGCTTCCTGAGCATGTGCCCGGTTGTCCATCGTACGCGATAATTGTACGACATCTCATTTTCATTTTGTTCGTTGCATCTGCTCGGGGCGGACGTCGTAAGCCATCCGTTTAAGTTCGTTGTTGCTCGATTATCTCAGTTTTTTTTCTAATACAGAGGGCAGCTAACCCTCTGACCGAGCACGCTGAGCTACCGTGCCGGCGTCCATCTAAGCCACCAAGGGCACAGAGGATAGCGCGACTGCAGGAATTTACCTCTGGCACGCCTCCTGCGAAATCCACATTGTGCGAATGCACGAACAGTGCCCGAACTCTTACGGGAATCGGCAATGCGCCGTGAGGAATGAGTATAATGGGCGGGGACACAACGAATGTAGTGCGGGACAATACGTTGAGAATATGGGTTTCGCAGGAGGCGTGCCAGAGATAAATCCCTGTAGTCGCACTATCCTCTGTGCCCTCGGTGGCTCATATGGATAGAGCGTCTGCCATGTAAACAGGAGATCCCGGGTTCGAGTCCCGGTACGGGCCACACATTTTCATCTGCCCCCGTTGACGTATGTCAACGCCTGTAAGCAGCTATGGGTGTTCATTTCATTGCAATATCATTCTAACGAGCTGCATGGTCAGCGATGGTATCTGTTCTTTCG
Organism: Schistocerca gregaria; assembly: GCF_023897955.1. Classification (NCBI taxonomy): domain Eukaryota; kingdom Metazoa; phylum Arthropoda; class Insecta; order Orthoptera; family Acrididae; genus Schistocerca; species Schistocerca gregaria. The sequence goes on along the minus strand of NW_026061803.1, from coordinate 3,140,425 downwards.
GACATGTCCAAGAGAACAGATACCATATATATATATATATTACTTGAGAGGGGGGGATAACGGACTTCGTGGATACCTCAGAAAGTGGCCTTACACCCCTGCCTGCGTGTTCAGCGGTATCAGCGCCGGTAAGTCCATCAAAGTACGTAAACTGTGGTTTGTCGGCAGTGCACTGTTCTTCGTCAATCATCTAAATATTGACTACGCTGGCTGTGTGCTAAAAGTGAATACCAGTTGTGTCCTTTGGATCTAGACGCAGTTCGTCACGCAACAAGTTTTCTACTTCGTGTGCTCGCGGTCTCGGATATTCGGCTTGGAATGTAATCTTGGTAGTGTTCTTCCTAAATGAGTTCGTCATGTCATTGCAGTGAGCTTGTAGTAAGCGTCTCGCGCTCGCGAACGCCACGAGGCCGGCGGGGCGGCGACGACGCGTCCTCGCCGGTCCGTCACTGACGGCCAACTTTGGTCGCAGTAATTCTACCGACGTGGAATTCTTATATTTCGACCGTGTCTACGAGTTCGAATAATGATTTCCAAACGAAGCGAAAGGATGAGTTAAATTGCAATGTATCTTGACAAATACTATATCCTAACTATTGTGTTGCTTCTATTTGCAGTCGTAAACAGCAAGCTGAATCTCCACAAATCGCTGAGATGTGAATACAGGCTCTTCTGAACTTGGGCATTGGTAATGCTCTGTTCTTGGACTCTAAATTATTATTTTGCCTGAATTATTATTTTGCCCCTCATTGTACATTAGTCATAGCAGGACGTCAGGTTTTGCCGGCCTCTGTGGTCGAACGGTTATAGACGCTTCAGTCCGGAAACACGCGGCTGCTACGGTCGCAGGTTCGAGTCCTGCCTCGGGCATAGATGTGTGTGATTTCTTAGGTTAGTTAGGTTTAAGTAGTTCTACGTTCTAGGGTTAAGTCCCATAGTGCTCAGAGCCATTTGAGCCATTTTAATAATATTGTTTACTTTTTTCGCACTCCACGGGGTCAGTAATCGTGTTCTGATGCAACCCCAACTCCAATTGCGAGACGAGCTGCAATAGGTATCCAGGTTGAGGATCCGTGGTGAGAACACACGGATCCAAGTGGTCCCCAAGATTCTCGACTGGTTTTAAATCCTTGGAGTTTGGTGACCTGGTCCTCTTCGAACTACACACGTACACTGCCAACTGTGTGACAAGTTGCATTGTACTGGTGATAGATGCAGTGGTGCTGAGGAAAAACGAGCTGCATATAGAAGTCGACACGGTTCACAGTGGTGGATGCATACATGTTATGATCGACTGTGCCTTCCGGAATGACGATATCACCCACGGAAGGCCACGGAAAGATATCCAGGTCATAACGTTGCCCCCCCCCCCTTCCCCATCACCCCCTCCCCCGCCTGGACCATTCCGATGACTGTTGAAGGGTACCTGCTTTCAGATGTCTCATTCAGATGAAGCGTAAAACGTGATTTACCTGAAAAGGCCACTCGGTGGACGTCCAGTTGCAGTACTGGCGTGCAAACTCCACCCTTCGTCGCCAGTGAATGGCAAACAGCAGTCGCCACGGGCGCAGGAAGCGGGCGCCTACTGCTCAAGCCCACATGTAGCACCGTAGGAGTACGCATTAGGAGTGATTTAAAATGGAATGATCATATAAATTTGATAGTCTGTAAAGCAGATGCCAGACTGAGATTCATTGGAAGAATCTTAAGGAAATGGAATCCGAAAACAAAGGAAGTAGGTTACAGTACGCTTGTTCGCCCACTGCTTGAATACTGCTCAGCAGTGTGGGATCCGTACCAGATAGGGTTGATAGAAGAGATTGAGAAGATCCAACGGAGAGCAGCGCGCTTCGTTACAGGATCATTTAGTAATCGCGAAAGCGATACAGATATGATAAACTCCAGTGGAAGATGGAGAGATGCTCAGTAGCTCGGTACGGGCTTTTAAAGTTTCGAGAACATACTTCACCGAAGAGGCAAGCAGTATATTGCTCCCTCCTACGTATGTCTCTCGAAGAGACCATGAGGATAAAGTCAGAGAGATTAGAGCCCAAACAGAAGCATACCGACAGTCTTTCTTTCCACGAACAATACGAGACTGTAATAGAAAGGGAGAACCGATAGTGGTACTCAGGGTACCCTCCGCCACACACCGTCAGGTGGCTGCATGGTATGGATGTAGATGTAGATGTAGATTATGTCAACGACTGGCAAAGGTCCCGAGTTCGAGTCTCGGTCTGGCACATAGTTTTAATCTGTCAGGAAGTTTCAACGACTGTATTGTTTTCCGCTTCCCTTGACATCTTTCATGTACCCTCCACTGCCACTGCTGCGGCGTGCTGTCTGTGAGTGATTATTGCACGCTGACGTCAGACTTAGGCAGTGGTCACGTGGACTGTCTACATACAGACCATGCACGCCACTGAGCGAGGTGGCGCAGTGGTTAGCACACTGGACTCGCTTTCGGGGGATGACGGTTCAAACCCGTGTCCGGCCATCCTGATTTAGGTTTTCCGTGTTTTCCCTACATCGCTTCACACAGATGCCGGGATGGTTCCTTCGAAAGGGCACGGCCGATTTCCTTCCCTATCCTTCCCTAATTCGTGCTTGTGCTCTGCCTCCACCACGCTTGCGTGTGACACCAACTGAGCCGTGCTGCGGTCACGTTGGTGCTGTTCTACAACGTACAGTTTTCGCCCTGTGTTTGAGGCCAGACGGTATCGTTTAGTTGGCACGGTTGAGTTTGTTTGTCAGCTTCTCGTGTTGACTGGCGCCACTCGGTTTCGCAAGGGTTGCATGCCAGCTAGTGGCAGCTGCGGCTGTTATCGATATGTAGTAACTGTTGCCCCATCTTTGGGGCGACGTCGTTGGTTTTCTGGGTCGTGTGAGTTGGCCAGTTCGGTTGGGGACTCAGGAGGAGCCAGGCCCGCACAGTGCCAGAACACGTCGGGGCCGCTGGCGGTACGCATGGACTGCCGGATGGAAGGGCTGTGTTCACGAGGGAGTACGACCTCGTCGTAAACCGGATCCAGCAAGCTTTAAGGTCAGTGCATTTCAATCCATGTACAGAAACCTCCACCAATGTGATATCTCGCGATTCTCCAGTGACTTGGGTTCGTGTTGCTGCTCGTAGTTTCGCCGACGCGAAGAGTAGCGAGTGGAGTGCTTGGGAAAGGCAGATCTGATTAGCTTCTTATTACTATTTACTGCGTTCAACTTGTTACAATTTGTTAAGTTCAACAAACGGTAATTTTTTTTTGCCTGGTGGCCGCTAACGTCCCAGTTACCTACCCTGGGGGTTAGTGTGCGTAACGGCAGTGTAAGTTTCCTCGCCTTTCCTCTGCTGTCCAGTAAAGCGCGTAGTTTTGGAAGTTTTCTTGATCGTAGGCCGGCTGGTGATTCTTCTACTCCGGTTGTAGTGATTGCTTTCTCGTTCCGGGGGCTCTAAACACAGTATTCTGGGGACGTAATACAGACTGCCGGTTCCAGCTTTGACGTATTGTTCCATCGTTGAATTTGGTTTATCAGACGTCAGGTAGCTTCACCAAAATTACCATTAGTCATTCGTCTGAATTACCATCTCGTGAAGTGAATGCAACTCTTGGCTGTCAATCTCATCGCTCGCGAAAGTGTTTGTTGCCGGAGCTTCTCTGAGGTCGATTCCTGGAGCACCGTCTGTGGCCCCTTGGTTCTTGTAAGACATGTGTGTTCCAAAAGGACTGATGGCCAATAGTTCTGTGTTACGCTCCTTCAGCCCACGCCTTCTGCGGGTATAATCTGCCTCAGTACCCATTAGGGAACTTATGTACTGGTCCTTGTGTTTTAGTATTGTATTATTTACTACAATACCTTGTAATGCCTACATTAGAGGTTATATATGTCTACTTAATAGTTCTGGTCACCTTCTGGAATAAATCTAGCAGTGTAGTGTTCAGTGGTTGGTTAACATTGAAAGCGTTGTTTTTTAATTAACCTTTGCTATTGTATTTGCTGTTTTACAGCAGATTTCTAAACTTTTTATATTATTGCCGTTCCTGGCGTGATTGCGGCCATCTGCCTTAAAATTCTAATTTGTCATTCCTGGCCTCTGATGCCTTCTGCTGTGTTTGTGGCGACTTACCTTTAATATTCCAATACCAGTAAGTTGTGAATTGCAGCTAGTTCTTATACAATTCTTAATATATTGCCATTCCTGGCGTGTAAGACTTTCTGCCCAGATCACAGTGGCTTGCTTTTAAAACATTATCTGCTGTATCTGTATTTAATGGTGATTTGCTAAATTCTAACACACTGAAAACTCTTTTTTAGACAGTTGTTTACTTCTTCATTATTAACGTGTGTTATTTTTTATTTATTGTTGAGTATGGAATTACTGGTTTAAAATAAATTGTGTATAACGGCCCCGTCCACAAGCGTAACCAAATCCTGCTTTCTCTTGCCTAGCAGGTTTCACCAATAACTAACAACGTAAGCCACATGAAGGGGAACGGAACAAAATCGGCAGATGTAAAGGTAATATGCAGAGTACCACAGGGACGTGTTATAGCACCGTTGCTGTTTACACTATATATATATAAGCGTGGGATGCCTTTCAAGGCTATTCGCAGATGATGCAGTTGTCTATACCATAGTTGCAACGCCACAAGATGGTACGAATTTGCATAACGACCTGCACAGATTCGATGAGTGGTGCAGGCGCTGACCGTTGACCCTGAACGTAAATAAATGTAACATTGCATATAAGTAGGAAAAGAAATCCGCAACTACACAGCTATACCATTGATGACAAGCACCTGGAAATAGCATATGCCGTAAAATATCCGATAGGCGTAACTATCCAAAGCGACCTTAAGTGGTATGACCACGTAAAAGAAATAATGGGAAAAGCAGACACCAGACTCCTATTTCCTTACGATTCTTGCGATCAGTCTAACTCAGCAACGAACGAAGTGGTTTATAAGGCGCTTGTTCGCCCGATTCTTGAGTATTGTCCATCCATCTGGGATCCCTGTCAGTTAGGACAGAAGTTCCAAAGAAGAGCGGCGCGTTTCGTCACGGGATCGTTTAGCTGGCGAGAGACCATCACGGAGATGCTAAACAAACTCCACTGGCAGACGTTACAAAAGAGGCGTTGTGCATCACGGAGAGATTTACTACTGAAATTTCGGGACAGCACTTTTCAGGAGGAGTCGGACAACATATTACTTCCCTCCACATACCACGCGGAGAAAATTACAGATCTTAGAGCCAATACAGAGGTTTACAGTCAATCATTCTGCCCACGCAGTATTCGCGAGTGGAACAGGGCTGGAGGGATCAGATAGTAGTACCGTAAGTACCCCCCGTCACACACAATTAGGTGGCTTGCGCAGTATGATGTAGACGTAGACGAAAATCTGAGTTTCTATCATTAAACACGATGTGAAGAGGAGCTGACATTTGCAGTTATTCTCATTTGTAATTAAAAATCAAGCACTCATTTTAACAACTGAACGAATTATATTAGTATTACTCTTGTAATACGTAGTTAGTGTAATTTTTACGAAATTCGTAGTTTTAATGCGATTATTAAAGTTTTTACATCTGGCCAGGTGAAACGTATTGACAGTCCTTTTTACAGGCGACACAGCTACAGTTCTACAATGATTTCCTGGTTCTTGTTTCATTATGGGCCATTTAGTTCACTGCTTCCGCAACAGAAGAAGAGAGAATGTTAGTTTGGCAGGAAGAATAGTTTCCTGACGATTCCTGAAAAATGTTTTTCACCCTTTTGTAACAAATGAGTCTCCGTTTCTGTCCACAGCGTCTGGTTCTTACACAAAAGGAGCGTTTATGTTTTACGACTTTTACTTACTCCAATACATACACGGAAACATCATGAAGATAAGGTCTTCATATAAGGGTTGATCAAAATGTTTCTGTTCGAAGGCCGTACAATCCAGAAACGATATTTCAATCCGGCGAAATCCCCGTCAGCATTGAGGTACTCGCCCCATCGGTGCACCATGTTGATGAAACACGGTGTCCTGCTGCGTGAAGAAGTCCGTTGCTGCGTGCTACACATCGTCCATCCTTCAGTGGCTTTTCTGAAGGGACGAAAGGTATGACAATCACATGGGGCAGAGATCAGTAGTTGGCACAAATGCGTCACGGCATGTGCAATGTGGAGACGTACGTTATCGTGAAGCACCAGCAGCCCTTAGCGCACGCATTCTTCATTCTCTGAAGGGCGTCAACCGCTGCTTATCCTTCGGCAGTGAAGGAAACAATAACAGCACGTTGGTCCCTTTTCAACGCATTTGGTAATATGCCACGTTTAGACATTTACCGGACACACGTCGGATAGAAAGGGATACCACACTAATCCCTTGCCTGCATCATACTGTTTATATACCCACATATAAGTCAAGTTACGTTATATATATGCTGCAGCAACGCCCTAAAACGGAACTTTTTGGTCGACTCATATTATACAGAGTGTTACAAAAAGGTAAGGCCAAACTTTCAGGAAACATTCCTCACACACAAATAAAGAAAAGACCTTATGTGGACATCTGTCCGGAAACGCTTAATTTCCATGTTAGAGTTCATTTTAGTTTCGTACTTCCTCTATTCACCGCCATGATTTCATACGGGATACTGTGTTGTTCGAACACGTGCCTTTACAAGTACGACACAACATGTGGTTCATGCAATATGGAGTTCCTGCACATTTCAGTCGAAGTGTTCGTACGCTTCTCAACAACAGATTCGGTGACCGATGGATTGGTAGAAGCGGACCAATTCCATGGCCTCCACGCTCTCCTGACCTCAACCCTCTTGACTTTCATTTATGGGGGCATTTGAAAGCTCTTGTCTACCAAATATACAGACTCTTCGTGCTCGAATTGCGGACGACTGTGATACAATACGCCATTCTCCAGGGCTGCATCAGCGCACCAGGGATTCCATGCGACGGAGGGTGGATGCATGTATCCTCGCTAACGGAGGTTATTTTGAACATTTCCTGTAACAAAGTGTTTGAAGGTACGCTGGTACGTTCTGTTGCTGTGTGTTTCCATTCCATGTTTAATGTGATTTGAAGAGAAGTAATAAAATGAGCTCTAACATGGAAAGTAAGCGTTTCCGGACACATGTCCACATAATATATCATCTTTCTTTGTGTGTGATGAATGTTTCCTGAAAGTTTGGCCGTACCTTTCTGTAACACCCTGTATATATTATACAACGTTCATTATGGAGCAAACCTTCTAATGAGTTACATATTAACATGTTGTCGTCTTACGATCCTCGTCATTCCCGGAGTTTTAGATCTGAGTACCAACATAGCAATTTCCAAGCCGTGTAAATATCTCTACAAGCACTGTGAAATACTGAAATTTATTCCTGAAATTCAACTTAACTGTAAAAGGTATAGATGTACTACCGATGCGACATTTGAAAATCTGATACCAGGGCCGGCATAAATTTGTTTACAAGGTGTACAACTTTGCTTCCCCCGTTTTTCCCCAACATTTGAGGCTTTAGAGAAAAAAATTGATTACACTTGTATCATTCAAGGTATTTTCGACCGGTAGCCAATACGTTCTCCCATCTTTCGGGCACTGTACGAATCCAGCGTCGAAAAAGTTGTTCATCTTTTGTAACGTTCCAAGAATAGATCCAATTTCCTACTTCTTCACGAGTTCAGAACTTTTCGTCAGCCAGGCCATGCGCCATTGATCTAAACAGGTGATAGAGGGAGCAATGTGTGAAGAATACGGCGAGTGGGGTAGGACCTCCCATTTTAACGTTTCCTAGTACATTTTGACCTCCTTTACAACGTGGGTCGAGGGTTGTCGTGCTGCAAAATCACTTTATCGTGCCTCTCGCTCTATTGCGGCCGTTTCTCTTTAAATGCTCTGCTCAAACGCATTAACTGCGTTCGATAACGAGCACCTGTGATTGTTTCACTTGATTTTAACACCTCATACTGCACCACACGACGCCGAGCTGGTTCCACCAAATGCAGAGCATGATCTCGGAGTCGTGAATATTCGGTTTGGACGAGATATCCCCATGATTTTCTGCCTTTAGGTTATCGTAATGACCCCATTTTTCGTCCCCGGTCACAATGCGATGCAGATCCCTTCCGTTTTTGTCTCTGAAGCAACTATTCACACAAAAACGCCGTTCAACATCTCTCGGTTTCAGTTCACAGGGGATCCACGTTCTTTCTTTCTGAATCGTGCCCATAGCCTTGAGACGTTTTGAAATATCTTGGTGTGTCACTCCCACTAATCGTGCCAATTCTTAAGTTTGACGAGAGTCTTCACTCAGCAATGCCTCCGATTCTGCATCTTCGAAAACATTCTCTATTCCACCACTATGCCGGTCTAAGACGTTAAAATCACCGCTCTTGAATCGTTGAAACCACTCACGCAACATTCTTTCACTAATAGCGTCCTTACCATACGTGCTTGAGAACATTCGATGAGACTCGCCGCTGTTTTGTTCATACTGAAACAAAACAGTAACACCTCCCGCAAATGACGAGAATTAGGATCGTAAACTGACTTTATTACGCAGACACAAATCGACTAATGTCTGAATGAGGTTATGTTGACCGAGGTCAAGGCTAACTGCCTGACGTCTGCGATCTGTTTCTCTCGACCGCTACTTATCGTTGCCGCCACCTATCGGCAAACGGCGGAAGCAAAGTTGAACACCTTATATATTACAGTTAAGTTGAATTTAAGAACTAAGTTTCTGTGTTTGAAACTGTAGTTCGTCATCAAATATGAATTCAGAAATATTTTTGCTGCTTTGACGTTTAGCTTAAAATTATATTTTCAAAATAAGGGTCCAACCATTCCTTCGCACTTCAACTGTGGGAGAACCGTAACCAGAGTTAAGATTACTCAAGTACGGTGAACAGGAAACAGTAAAAAAGAAAAGACCTTGTAATTTATTTTTCATATTTCATTAATATCTGCAGGTACTTTTACGAAATAGACATTTGATAACCCTTATCAATCAGTTTCCAATTGTAACTGCTAGGTTCCAGATTTTCATTATGTGAGTATGTGATCCTTACGGAAGCTTGTACAAGACTCGAGAATAAACTATCGGTAGTAGACAGTGGGGAGCGAGATTGTCGCGCAGTGCGGATACTAGTTGAAAATAACATGTGGAGTGGATTCTGACCGACCGCAGGAGAACAGTGACATTGCATTGCATTGTATTGTATGTTAACCGGGGACCTAGAAACGACGGAGAGGCTCCGTCCCGGCCGCAGCCGCAGTGGTTCACAACCCCACGACGACTACCGCAGTCCACTTCACCGCTCCGCCGCCCCACACCGAACCCAGGGTTATTGTGCGGTTCGGCCCCTGAAGGACCTCCCAGGGAACGTCTCGCACCAGACGAGTGTAGCCCCTATGTTTGCGTGGTAGAGTAATGGTGATGTACGCGTACGTGGAGAACTGTTTTGCGCAGTAATCGCCGACATAGTGTAGCTGAGGCGGAATAAGAGGAACCAGCCCGCATTCGCCGAGGCAGACGGAAAGCCGCCTGAAAACCATCCACAGACTGGCCGGCTCACCGGACCTCGACACAAGTCCGCCGGGCGGATTCGTGCCGGGGACCAGGCGCTCCTTCCCGCCCGAAGACGTGCGTGAGACCGCACGGCCAACCGGGCGGGCGAACACTGACATAGTTGGATTAAAGTTTACATTGTCACGGTGAATTAAATACGTTAGGTCGTCTACTCGCAGTTGAAACAATTTTGGAGTAATATTAATAATGACAGCACGAAACAGATTAGTAACTGCAATGCTGTCGGCAATAAAGCTAACATGACACAAATCGAAACTCAGAGTTAGTTTGATGGATATCAGAAATCAAACTTGACAGTGCCGCCCATGACTTGAGTTGGGAACTGTCGCACAGCTCGAACTCTGGCTGTGTCGATTGGCTAGGGTATGAGAGAGTGCTGCAATTAGGTGCCAAACTGATTCTTATAAAACGGATCCAATCCCCGCGAGTAACCCTTTCGCTACGATGAACTTCTGTAGAAGTCGGGAGCGAATGTGGCGCTCAACCGGTGGACTGGTGCAGCAGTTCCGCTTCGCGTCATACTTCTCCGCTTCACTACGCTCGACTTGTGTGGAAGCTTGACCTATGCACCATCTAGCGGCTTTGTTCAACGTCTGTAGTTAACAACAGTCGCTAGATGCAGTTTCAATCACTTTCAAAGTGTTTGTTTCGCTCATTTCCCGCCTTGATTCTGATCTGAAGTGACGTGTTGTTAACTTCAGTTTCTACTAGAAGTGATATGGCAGGTAAGCGATATACTGTGGATGAAACTCTTTCTCTCATACTGGATAGTGACTCTGAAGATGAAAGGGAATCATCGTCCGAATCTGACGATTAATATGGAACACTTATGAGTGATTTGTATAAATCTTGCCTAATAAATATATAGTACAAAGTCCAAAACTGGCGACAGCACTACGAGTGTGAAAGCAGGACAGAGCAGAGCTGCATTGCGCGCAAAAAATGCGGCGTGCAGCGGGCACTGGTGCTCGGCCACAGCGCACGGCGCCGGCATCAAAGGCTGAATATGAACGGCACTCACACAACGCACCAAACACACCACAAAGTTAATCCTTTTCTCAACATTCATTCCTACGGTACCATTTTTCTGGCAATTTTTGAAGCAGTACATATACACGTGAACTAATATTTAATGCGGATAACAAAACTGTCATGTTACAATTATGCATGTAATAGATATTTTTAACGGAATTCGTGTACGTCTCCAATGTAACTACACTTTTTAGTTTCTGTGATGTGTAAAGTGTAAAACTAACTTGCAGAGACGTTAATCAGCCACACTCAAACTAAATTGGAGTACCGAATAAAATAGTAGAAGTAGACGAATCTTATATATATTAGACGAAAGAACCAGAGAGGACGGCCTTCTAAAAGTGAAGTAGATCATATTTGGGTTATCGGTGGAACAGAAAGGGTGTCCAAATAAAATGGCTCTGAGCGCTATGGGACTTAACATCTATGGTAATCAGTCCCCTAGAACTTAGAACTACTTAAACCTAACTAACCTAAGGACATCACACAACACCCAGCCATCACGAGGCAGAGAAAATCCCTGACCCCGCCGGGAATCGAACTCGGGAACCCGGGCGTGGAAAGCGAGAACGCTACCGCACGACCACGAGATGCGGGCAAAGAGAGTACCGCAAGTGTTGTGAGGGTATTGTCCCGAGACAAGTTGAGTTTAATCGGTCTCATAAAACACTTCATACTGCCTCTAACAAAAGTAATCACACAAGATTTTAGTCGTACCAGACTCTGAAGGCTGAAGGGTTCTACCACGAATTTGTGAACCACTCTAGCGTCTTCCAAAGAGACGAACTCCACAGTGTCCTCACCCAGAATATAGAACGGCTGTGGAAGTCTGTCAAGTCTCCCATAAAAAGAGAATGGCGTCCAGGACAGAGGAACGGACTGTACTCCTTCCAGTACCTGTACTTCCACAACTTGGCGTTTGCAGGGAAAAGTCGATGCATGCGACACTCTTCCGATATTCCTGCGCGATATTGGCAGAGTTTATCCTGGCCACAGGAAAATGGAATTGCCCCTGTACTTTATACATCACACGGTCTGTTACAAGACGATAACACCAACGACGAGTAAGGTAAGTCGTCTCCTTTGAATTTACAAATGCTTCTCCAACACTTTTCTTTGGTCGTTTTTGTAGTGACAACTTGAAACATACTCATAACGCCCGCCACGAGACTTCCGTAATCGATTTACTATCGCACGTTCGATATGTATCGTTTGGACCCCACCAACTTCGATAGGCAATCATTCTTGGGAATTACCAAAATTTCAGTATCTGTGCACATACCGGAGACGTCAATATATGAATCTATTTTATACACAAAAATTAGGGCTAACATCCTGAGCAGTGAATCTGACAGACTATATTTTATTTTTCAGATCAGCAAAATTTTATGGAGAAGGTCTGTACACGGCATATAATCTGATATAACAACTAGCATTTTTCTATTATTGCAGTTAATGGTGCCGAATTTAGCGCACGGTCTGTCAAAGATCATTATAAACAGTCAGCTACTCAGCGAGGAAGGCTTTCCGTTGAGATGTCAGTGAGGAAGAAGTTCACCTGAGAAAGTAAGTCATCGTTCTTTTCGTTGTCTAAACAAAACTGTTGCACCCATCGTATGAAAAACAAAGAACAGATACGTAGATGCCCTACACAGAGTTATCATCAATTATCGAAAAGCTTACTGAAGGCTTACAATAAATATTAACTAGATGACGTGAAGTGTTAAAAGTACAACAAAAAAGACAGTTTCAACACAGGAATGTAGACCGTCACTATTGTGTTTTAATTTAACGGTATTTCTCGCAGCTGTTACTGAGTAAATGATTTAGATTTATTTGATAATTCGCGTTACTCGACTGGAAGCTATCAATTTAATTTTGTGATTTTCTCGTGTTACATTAGTTGTGTGATGAAGGCGTTGTATGAGAGTTTGATTTATTGGTGACAGACAATGATAGTTCAGTCTAGCTAAACGAATCACGATGCACTAAAGTACGATTCTTTCCTTTTTTGGCAGTATAGACTTGGTGGATCGAATATTAACACTCGATTGCAGCCCAAGTTGCAAAGAAGACGTGTGTGAAGTATAAAAGCGTATGTATATTGAACAATTGTTACCAGTAAGCTGGTTTGTTAATCGTTTTAGTTCAAAATTAATTGTTGACAACTTAAATTTTGTTAAACTGTCTCGGGAGGGTGCAGTACATGAGTGGCAGAAGACGCAGTTGAACCAAAAATGGATCCATACCTGAAGCGAAAAAAATTAGTTGACAAGTTGAGAGACTGTGTAGATGATATAACCTGAAAACGGAAGAAAATGGACTCTTTAATAGTTTATAAGTTACATAGCCACTTTTGTATCGGAATATTTAAACAACTCCACAAAATATATAAAAGAGTGTCTGTGTCGATGATTACTCATTAACAATGAGCGTTTTAATAAAATACCAGCGCGAAAATAATGAGTAATGAAAGAGAGACTGACGACACACATGAAATACTTCCACTTTTAACTGAGTAAGCTTGGTGTCCGCCATTATAAGTGATGCTCGCTAACTTTCCATTACCTTTCATGTGTTCTTGTAGCTTTATAACTGCACCACGTGCTGCATTAGTTTGGCAGCCAGTGGACATCTTTTTATATTTTTTTTACGTTACGTAGGGTGTTTACGTTTACATAATAGGTATTTTCTCGTTAGCTAATATACATTAAACCATATTATCGATCCGTACTTTTACTGTATGCCTGTAGTCAACTAACTTTAATGCCACCTAATAATAATAAAATATATTTTGGGTTCTATGTTTTTATGGGTGATGGGCTGTTTAGGCTCTTTGAGTAAGACCAGTGTACGACTAGCGCAATAATTTCATTTCTTTGTTATGTTATACTTGGAACTGTTTCATGTTTGACTAACATATTCAAACAGAAAGATTTTAAACAAAACGAGCTTTGGTCACCACTTTTATACTGTCAATCATACTATTAAAAAACTACATCGAACATGCCATTGTGTTAAAATCCTATATCGATCCGATGTGACAACATATAAAACTAACTGACAAGTTCATTTGTAAAATGAAATGAAATGTCGTGTGACGAGGTCCTCCAGTCGGGTAGACCGTTCGCCTGATGCAAGTCTTTCGATTTGACGCCACTTCGGCGACTTGCGCGTCGATGAGGATGAAATGATGATGATTAGGACAACACAATACCCAGTCCCTGAGCGGAGAAAATCTCCGACCCAGCCGGGAATCGAACCCGGGCCCTTTGGATTGACAGTCTGTCGCGCTGACCACTATTTTTTAATTTTTATTTTTATTTCTTTTAACAGTAAGGAACAGAAAACTAGTAAGTGCACTCGTTGCGTCGAGTTGGGGACGCACGTAACTAAAACCATACTAATAGTTGTAGAAAAGGGCATAAAGAAAGAGAGCAAAGTGCGGGGCGAAGGAAACCATGAAACAAAACTGAAGGGTGGAATCCATACCACCATTAACCAGTGCTACATCTTGCACCGGATGGGAAAACTAAAACTGCGAAGACCTTTTCGCACCGGGGACAAAAAGAGGAAATGGGAAAAATACTGCTACAGAGTGTGAGGGTTCCCAACGAAACTCTCCATCTGCTGTATCATCCAGGTATGACTTCTTGTAATGATGAAAGTAGATCCCACCTTGTACCGTGTAGTGTTCTATTATCGTATTGTAATTTTAGCTTCTCTTACCCGTGATGTTCCAGCTACGTGGAGGGTCGTGGAACGCACTCCACAAAAAATTGGAAAAATATTGTCGATACTCTGGGTTACGGAGGATCTTGCAATGCCGTTCCTGCAAATAGTTCCAAAAGTCTAAAGTGTCTTTAGTGCCGTCTTGAAACAAATAGTGCACTGCATGTCCACGAAGCCACGTCGTTGCATTAGTTTTAGTGCGTGGGTAATACGTTTCATCCGGGTATAAGATAGTCTTGGGGTCGATATGATGCGGCGTTACCCGAAGGAAGTATGCTGACATTTGCCTCACTAAGTGCCACACTGCTGTAGACTCGCCACAGCTAAGACGGTGTTCATCGTTGTCTTGAACGCCACAGCTCGTTCACATGGGTGAGTCTACCATGTGGATCGCATGAAGCCTTGATCTGGTCACCTGATTACCGTTGATAGTGATATACCACATCGCCGTGACGTCAGTGTCTAGTGTTACGTGGTGAATTGTCCTCAACACTACTCGCTAGTTGACGTTTGGGTGCTTCCTCTCCACGACGTTATCGGGTCGTCCACGTTGCAGGACCCTACAAACAGTCTTTGCCGTCGCCAGTTGAGTCGCTGGTAAGGCAAGTCGAACGTAACTGAGTTCGAGGTAAAAGACACCGATGTAGAAGAGCGAAGAGGGGACGTGGTGTATTGGCACAGGCGGCAACAGGGAGGGCGGTGCTAGTTCTTCTATTAACAAACTGGTCAGACTGTCCGGACGGCGGTGCCATAGTTTGACTAATGTGCTGACAAATAGGGCGACCCCTTTGTCATAAACGTGATAAAGGCCAAGCCCTCCCCGATCCGGGGGAAGGGTGAGAGTCTCATATTTGATCTTGAAAAGCATTCCAGAACTCACGAAGGACCCAAAAGCCGCAAGTATACGGCGAGCTAACATCACCGGTATAGGTAATATCTGGGCGTAGTGCGGAATGCGTGACGCTAAATGTGTGTTGACATACTGGGTCCGTTGGACGATATCCAGGGCTCGTAGGCGGTTGTTGGCAATTCCAGTCCGAACATTTCGTAAAAGCCTTCCAAAGTTGTGAGCAGCGGTCCGTCGTATATCGTCTGTAAAATCAATGCCGAGACATTTCAAACTATCACTGAGCTGTAAGGGGGTGACACTGTTCTCAGACAATCCGACCCCGATGTTCATCGCCACCAATTTTGCGACGTTGATACGACTACCAGTGGCCATGCCATATTTCGCTATCCAAGTTAGTGCGCTAGCGGTGTCGTCACCGTTGCGGATGACAATCACCAGGTCGTCAGCGTACGCTTTACATCGGAAAGTGTGGCCTCGTAACGTCATACCCGTTAGTCGTTGGCGCAGGCCGCAGAGGAGAGGTTCTGTGGCCACAGCGTAAAGTATAAGTGGACAGAGGGCAGCTTTGGCGTATCGATCGAGAAATGGTGAGGGGCTGCGTAGGTCGGCCGTTGACTATCACCTTGGACGTTGCGCCGCGGAGTAGTCGCATGACGACAGTGACGAATGGCTGTGGGTACCGCATATGTTGGAGGACCGCTTCCAAATAGTTGTGGTCGAAAGCTTGACTAAAATCGATGGTCGCCAGTGCACCCTTCAGACTACATGCCCTCGCCAGTGAGATCAAGTCACGATATTCGCTGAGTGCCGTTTGAATATTATTGTCGCCTCCCAATGACGTCTGACCGGGTGAGATAACATTGCGTAGGGTCTGGCGTATCCGCGCCGCCAACAGTCGAGAAAAGATCTTAAAGTCGCAGTTCAATAGCGTCAACGGGCGGTAGTCCTGCAGTCGTGAGCCACCGGACGGTTTGTGAATAGGAATAATCATCCCTTCCACAAGGGCCGCAGGGAGCGGCACGTAAGGGGATAGTAGTTCGCGACAGATGTCCGTCCATCGGGAGGCTAATAAATATTGAAAAGTCCGGTAAAATTCCAAGGGGAGCCCATCAGGACCCGGAGACTTGTTGACAGCCCCTTTTCTAATGGCGTTGATCACTTCTTCTTCTGTAATTTCTTCCATCAAGGCCGCTTCTAATACCGGGGTGACGGTGCTGTAAATCGTCTGAGAGACGTCCTCCAGTGCTGTCGGATCAGGGGTCTGAGCGGAATTGAGCTGGGATTAATGATTGTAGAACGCTGTGTTTATGTCTTGTTGCGTGGTGAGGCGATGACCGTCCTCCGTGTCGATGAAGCGTATCAGCGCTCGTTGGCGTCGTTTACGTTCACGAAGGACGTGGAACATTGACGGGCGTTCGCTAGATATCCGATCCTGCGTCCTCGAGCGGATGACTACCCCCTCTAGGTGGCGTCGCATATGAACGAGAATATGAGCCTTAGCACGGTGGACCGCCGTTTGTCGTTCCGGAGACGGCGCCATAGTATCGCAGTCGCGCAGGACCCGGAAGTAAAAGTCGAGTGTATGACTTCGCCAAGTAGCGTGGTCGCGACCGTAGGTTATCAACGTTCGCCTCAGTGACGGTTTGGCGCAGTCCAACCACCAGCGGATCGTTGTGGGATATGCACGGAGGGGATTTTCACACGAATGCCACGTATCCTCAACGGCTTGGCGGCAATCCGGGTACGTCAGGTGAGCGATGTTTAATTTCCACGGGCTGCGGCTTCTCCAAACTTGTTGCCGCCGCAGGGTGACGGCACAAATGTAAGCTGAGTGGTCCGAGAATGCTGCAGGCCACAGTTCCGCATCTTGTGTTCCAGCGGCGAGAGAGCGTCAGACATAAATCCTGTCGATACGACTGGAAGAGTGACTCGTGAAGTGCGTGAATCCCGGTCGTTGGCTGTGAAGATGTTCCCAAGTGTCCACCATCTGCAGGTCTCGAATTAGCGTCTCCAGTTCCGGGCAAGGATTATGTCGTGGGAGTTGGTCTTTGGGCGCCAGTACGCAATTTTAGTCACCTCCAAACAACAGATGGACGTGGGGGCCTTGGAAGAGCGGGGCGACGTCTTCCGCAAAGAATCGTGAACGTTCGCGACGTTTGTCCGTCCCGGAAGGTGCGTAGATATTGATAAGGCGGACACCCTGTACTGTGAGTGCCGTTCCTCTTGCCCCAGGCAGAAACAGGATATCGTCTGCCACTACCCCTTCCCGAAGAAGTACAGCGACACCACTGCCTTTTGGGGAAGCTGGAGAGACGCAAGCATCGTAACCGTACATGTCTGGGAAGTCGTCGACGTACACTTCCTGGAGGAGGGCTATGTCGATGGAAGCCGAGTTCAACATATCCTGAAGCAATGATAACTTAGCGCGCGTCCGTATAGTGTTGATGTTTATATTTGCAATGCGATAAGTTTGAGGTCTATCCACAGCATCTGTGTTGGCCATCAGTACCCCTGTAAGGCTGTCTCGTCACTCTACCTAATGGCGGGAAAGGGTCAGCACTGGTGGGATAAATTTCCCCCCGTGTCGTCCGACACGATGGGCAGGGAGTGTGCCTCACAGTCGTCTGCCCAGTCGCCATGAAATACCATCGGCTGTTGGTGGCTGTTAGTGGCTGCTGTGGCACTCGGCGCTGACTCCATCGGCTCTTCTGGCTGGGAATCGGCAGCGGCTGTCTGCTTGTGATCCTGCTGTTCTGTGGGGTCGGAGGGGCTGAAGCCGTCACCACGGCGATCTGTTGAGTTTGAAGTTACAGCGGCCTCTGTACCGCCGGTACCGTCGTCGGAATTTCCACAGTCCATGGCAGACGATTGCTGCAAACACTCGTCCGATGGAGCACGCCGCCGTCTCTTGTATTTTCGCGGGGAACGCTGTTTACGGACGTGTGCTTCAGTATCTGAATGTGGGTAGATTTCTTCAGCTGCTCCGGTGTCTGGAAGAAAAGCTGCTGTCGGCACAACCCGTGGGTCAATGTCCATCCTGGCATCTACGCCTTCTTGCAAGGTCGGTCGGTGATTATCTTCAGGTGGGGGTGCCGGATCCTGTACTGCAGAAGCCATTATGTTCTCTCCATCGAGGGCGGTTATCGGACTAATGTCGTCAGCAGCGGTAAAGGTTGCTGCCCGTGTAACTTCGGCGTAATTGAGAGGAAGGGTCGTCACCGTAGAAGGAGTCATAGATTCACCTGTCGGGATTTGAGTAAGCCGTCGTCGGAGTCAATCCGAACGGACGTGCCCTACTTGGCCACAACCAGAGCAAGTGCGTGGCTGACCGTCATACATAATGATCGCCCTACATCCGCCGATGACAGATATGACGGAACATGTTTGGTCAATTCAATTTTAATCTGTCGTACCCCGTTAAGAACGGGGTACGTTGTAAAGGTGGTCCATTTTTCGGCCATATGGCTGATTACTCTGCCGTTGGGCTGGAAAGCCGCGGTGACTACGTCCAGTGGTACTTCAAAAGGGAGTTCGAAGACGCGTATCGTACGTAGGCCAAGCCCAGCGTGATCGATAGAGACCGCCCGAATATGGCCATCAGAATGTTTGAATTTAAGACCGTTGGCATGTGCGCTCACGATTCTGTTGCACACCTCGTCACTTACTAGCTTGACGTAGACAACACTGCTCGTGATAGAGAGATGGATACCAATTACGTCTCGCGGGTCAATTTTAACGTCGTCATGAAGGAAACGTTCCACTTCAAAAGCTCGCGGTCGTGCATTATCGGGTTGAAAACTGATCTTGATGGTGGTTTGTCTGTATGAATGTGCCATGTTCCGTCGGTAGTGATGGACGCTAAACTAGCGACAACGCAGTAGTAAACAACTACGAGCACTCGCGACCGCGCGGACGGGACGTAAACAAGACGTCCTCGCCACAGCGCTGCGGAAAGCAGACTGAATCAGCTACCGGGGGCGGACCATTTGTATAAGATTTAGTCATCACAAAATTTCTGATATATGTGCAACCTACACGACACTTGGTGAAATGCACATGTGAGCATTCTTCGTTTTCTTTTATACACGCAAATGAATAACGCAAGTGGGTTATTCGGTAACAGGGAATGGTAGTGCAACCAGATGACATGATCACCACTAGAAATGTAAATAACAAAGTAAAAATTTATTCGAAGATTCGAAATATCTCTGACAGTAGATTATTATTTCAGCACTATCATCCCAAAATACCTTTAATAAAGATTCATATCATTGTCCAACTGAGACTCTATTCCGTTGGTGTAACTACTTAATCACCAATAGAGGGCTTCACCACGTTAGAAATCCCTGGGTTCGTAAATGACAGAAGTGCATTCAAATCTATGAACAGGGGTAACGATTTCTCTTACACCAACGTCCTCAAAACACAGACAAACTTAATTGATGTTCAGTTTTCATTCCCTTCAGCAATTTTACAGGAGGGCATATGACTCCGCTTTCGATGTATTAACAGAGAACTGTAAAGTTTTCACTCCAAGAAGCAGTTAACATATGTGCTGTTCCTTTACTTCGGTGACTGAACCTCTTCTTTATGTTGTCCGAAACACACAACCGCGGCCAGGGAATGTTTGTGGAGGCACAAGGACGACGACAGGACAAAGTGTCATGTTTGTCTGCAGATTGCTAATGTGGTTACTGCAGACAACTGGCGTCGCCCTCCCGTCACCCTACCGCTGAGTGACGTCTTATATAACGTCAAACAAACAAAGGCGGGCAGCCGCCACCCCTAGTCTCGCAGCAGGAGGTCACTTCTGGGAAAGCACCGGCCCTCCACAAAATGCAGCTCCAGATTTGTTTTGCGCCGAAGCTCTGAGGGCGCAGTTAAGAAAGCACACAAACACTGAGAAGGCTTACTTAGCGAGTGGCTACACGTGCTCGAGGCCCTTAGGCATGTTCGAAAAAGTTTGGGTTATAAACGTTATATTGTCCATGATCGACAGTAACTAGTAAACTATAAATGATGCATACAATAATCTTAGATGATTTTAAAGCTTAAGACCTTAGCTACGTAATCTCGCAATAATTTGTAGGCCATATCGTTTTCTCTGAGAGCGAGAGGAGGCAATATTTATGCCGGTCAACTGACGTGATAGGTGCTACAAATCGGTTCAGATCTTTGTTTATTTTGATCAAACAACGTGAACTAATCACATACTGAGTATTATACTGACATACCCTTGTTGAGGTTACTAATGAGGTAAGTAAATCTGAAGAAATCATTATTGCACTCAACGAACAGCAAGACTAGACAGACTCAATAACTACAGTAATTTATTTATTCCCCAGACATAGGTTATCGATCTAAAATACAAGGTACGAAGTACAAAGCGGATCCTGCTTCGTATTTTTCTAACAATCCCACCAAGACATATACTTGCAGCCTTACAACTTCCCAATTTTATCGCCACATGTGATAGTCTAATTCGTTGACGAAAGCCGCCGTTCATATGTAAACTATCGTCCAAGTGTCGAGGAAAAAATAAATATGCATCCACGAAGATAAAGAAGACAGGGGAAAGGAGTCATAGAGAGAATAAATCTAATATGTCTACAAATCGATAACAAAACTGTATTCCAATATGATTCTTCCGATGTCTCTGTTGGTTGGTTGATTTGGGGAGGGGACCAGACAGCGAGGCCACCGGTCTCGTCGGCTTAGGGAAGGGAGCCGGCCGTGCCCTTTCAAGGGAACCATCCTGGCATTTGCCTGAAGCGATTTAGGGAAATCACAGAAAACCTAAATCAGAATTTGAACCGTCGTCCTCCCGAAAGCGAGTCCATTGTGCTAACCACTGCGCCTCCTCGCTAGGTCCGATATGCCTCTAAGCCATTATTTTAGAAGGTCTTCTGCTATTTCACTTTCTTCATTTGGAAATAATCTTTGATTGTTCATCAGTTTTTTCATACACTGATACCTTCCAAATTTCGTAGAAGCTATAAAGGTTTATAGATACACATAGAACCTATACAGGGTGTTACAAAAAGGTACGGTCAAACTTTCAGGAAACATTCCGCAGACACATATAAAGAAAATATGTTATGTGGACATGTGTCCGGAAACGCTCAATTTCCATGTTAGAGCTCATTTTATTTTCATCCGTGTGTACCGTACCTCATCGATTCACCGCCAGTTGGCCCAATTGAAGGAGGGTAAAGTTGACTTTGGTGCTTGTGTTGACATGCGACTCATTCCTCTACGCTCAAGCACGTCAGTACGTAGCATCAACAGGTTAGTGTTCATCACGAACGTGGTTTTGCAGTCAGTGCAATGTTTACAAATGCGGAGTTGGCAGATGCCCATTTGATGTATGGATTAGCACGGGGCAAAAGCCGTGGCGCGGTACGTTTGTATCGAGACAGATTTCCAGAACGAAGGTGTCCTGACAGGAAGACGTTCGAAGCGATTGATCGGCGTCTTAGGGAGCACGAAACATTCCAGCCTATGACTCGCGACTGGGGAAGACCTAGAACGACGAGGACACCTGCAATGGACGAGGCTGTTCTTCGTGCAGTTGACGATAACCCTAATTTCAATGTGAGAGAAGTTGTTGCTGTACAAGGTAACATTGACCACGTCACTGTATGGAGAAAGCTACGGGAGAACCAGTTGTTTCTGTACCATGTATCAGCAGCTGATTGGCATCCACAGGTACACTTCTGCGAATGGTTCATCCAACAATGTGTCAGTCCTCATTTCAGTGCAAATGTTCTCTTTACGTATGAGGCTTCATTCCAACGTGATCAAATTGTAAATTTTCACAATCGACATGTGTGGCCTGACGAGAATCCGCACGCAATTGTGCAATCACGTCATCAACACAGATTTTCTGTGAACGTTTGGGGAAGGCATTGTTGGTGATGTCTTCATTTGGCCCCATGTTCTTCCACCTACGCTCAATGGAGCACGTAATCATGATTTCATACAGGATACTACCTGTGCTGCTAGAACATGTGCCTTTACAAGTGTGACACAACATGTGGTTCATGCACGATGGAGGTCCTGCACATTTTGGTTGGTTGGTTTGTGGGGGTTAGAGGGACCAGACTGCTACCGTCATCCGTCCCTTTTTCCAAATACTAAAAACACCCACTGAGAATAAAACGATCAACGGACGATAAGACAGACGATAAGACAGACGACACAGAACAAGAGAAACGTAGACAAAGACCAGACAAGACGAACTAAAATCACACAGAGTATGACGGTTGTTAGCCGACCATACAAACAAAAACGGAAAAGCCAACCATCGAGAAAGACATGAAAAAAAATCAGACAAATCGTAGGCCATAGGCCAGAATCAACACAAAAACTCACACACTTACATTAAGCGATAAAATCTCCCTGCCCGAATAAAACGCAGAACTACGTCCGCTATGGAAGAGTCGTCAGATAAAAGCGCAGAGAGCGTATCAGGCAACGCAAAAGTCTGCCTGAGCACAGATATAAGGGCGCACTCCAACAGAATATGGACCACCGTCAAGGACGCCCCACAACGAGAGAGAGGGGGATCCTCACAACACAGTAAATAAGTGTGCGTCAGTCAGGTGTGGCCAATGCGGAGCCGACAAAGGACGACTGATTCCCTGCAGTTAGCTCGCATGGATGACCGCCACACAGTAGTCGTCTCCTTGATACGGCGGAGTTTGTTAGGCACGGGCATGTTGCGCCAATCAGTGTCCCATAAATCGAAAACTTTGCGGCGTAATAGTGCCCGCAAATCAGTCGCCGGGAGGCCAATCTCCAGAGATGGTGCACTAGTGGCCTCTTTCGCCAGGCGGTCAACAGTTTTATTTCGGGGTATCCCAACATGACCCGGGGTCCAAACAAAGACCACATATCTGCCGCAACGGGTAAGAGTATGCAGGGACTCATGGATAGCCATCACCAGACGAGAACGAGGGACACACTGGTCGATAGCTTGTAAACCGCTCAGGGAATCGCTACAGATAACGAAGGATTCGTCTGAGCAGGAGCGGATATACTCTAGGGAGCTAAAGATGGTGACCAGCTCAGCAGTGTAAACACTGCAGCCAGCCGGCAACGAACGTTGTTCAGAATGGTCCCCTAGAGTTAGTGCATAACCGACACGACCAGGAACCATCGAACCGTCGGAATAGACAACGCCAGAGCCCTGATACGTGTCCAGGATGGAATAAAAGCGGCGTCGGAAGGCCACCGGAGAAACTGAGTCCTTTGGGCCCTGTGCCAAGTCGAGCCGAAGGCATGGGGGTGTACGCAGAGGGGCCCGGAAAGGAGGTGGTACAGGGAAACATCCAAGCCCGTAGAGAATCTGTTTGACGCGTACGGCGATCGGACAACCCGACCTGGGCCGACGTTCTGGCAGATGGACGAGGGACTGCGGGAACAGGACACGATAATTTGGATGCTCGGGCAAGCTAAAAACAAGGGCAGCATAAGCAGCCAGTAATTGTTGGCGTCGTATCCGCAGTGGAGGGACACCTGCCTCCACAAGTATGCCGTCCACAGGACTGGTCCGGAAGGCACAAGTGGCAAGGCGTATCCCGTTGTGGAGGATTGGGTCCAGCACCCGCAGCGCAAATGGGGATGCTGAGCCATTAGCCAGACTCCCATAGTTCAGACGGGACTGGATTAACGCCTGGTAAAGCCGTAGGAGAGTAGATCGGTCGGCGCCCCACCTGGTGTGGCTCAGGCATCGCAGAGCATTTACATGCCGCCAACACGCCTGTTTAAGCTGCAGCCAAGTCAACCGGGCACCAAAAACCACCCCAAAAACCTATGTAACTCCACCACTGCAAGAAGCTCGCCGTCGAGATAAAACCGCGGCTCTGGGTGAACAGTGCGTCGCCGGCAGAAATGCATGACGCAGGTCTTGGCTGCCGAAAACTGAAAACCGTGCGCTACAGCCAAAGACTGCGCCTTGCGGATTGCGCCCTGTAGCTGACGTTCAGCAACTGCAATGCCAATAGAGCTGTAGTAAAGGCAGAAGTCGTCAGCATACAGGGAAGCGGAGACAGAATTTCCCACGGCCGCAGCGAGCCCGTTAATGGCTATTAAAAACAGACACACACTTAGAACAGAACCCTGTTGCACACCGTTCTTCTGGACTTCGGAGGAACTACATGAGGCCGCGACGTGCACGCGGAAAGTACGATACGACAGAAAATTACGGGTATAGATCGGCAGAGGGACCCGAAGACCTCATCCATAAAGCGTAGAAAGGATGGGATTACGCCATGTCATATCATACGCCTTCCTCATGTCGAAAAAGACAGCGACCAGATGCTGATGGCGGGCAAAGGCAGTAGCGGATGGCCGACTCTAGGCTCACCAGATTGTTGGTGGTGGAGCGGCCTTTACGGAACCGACCCTGAGACGGAGCCAGAAGGCCGCGAGACTCCAGTATCCAATTCAAGCGCCGGCTCACTATCCGTTCAAGAAACTTGCAAAGAACGTTGGTGAGGCTAATGGGACGGTAGCTGTCCACCTCCAAAGGGTTCTTCCCCGGTTTCAGAATGGGGACAACAAGGCTTTCCCGCCATTGCGACAGAAACTCACACTCGACCCAAATGCAGTTGTAAAGGTCGAGGAGGTGTCGCTGGCTGTCCACTGAAAGATGTTTCAGCATCTGAGAGTGGATGCTATCTGGGCCAGGAGCGGTATCTGGACAAGCGGCGAGGTCACTGCGGAATTCCCACTCACTGAATGGAACATTGTACAATTCAGGATGGTGGGTGCGAAAAGAAAGACTCCGACATTCTATCCGCTCTTTAATGCAGCGGAAGCCCAAGGGGTAGTTGGCAGAAGCGGAATTCAGAGCAAAGAGCTCTGCCAAGCGGTTTGCAATGACGTCGGAGTCAGTACAAACTGCTCCATTCAGTGAGAGCACAGGGACGCTGACAGGGGTCCGATAGCCATAGGGGCGGCGAATCTTGACCCAGACCTGCGATGGAGTGACATGGAGGCCAATGGTGGACACATACAGCTCCCAGCACTCCTGCTTGTGTTGGCGGATAATGCGGCGGGCTCGCGCACGCAGCCGTTTTAAGGCGATAAGGAGTTCGATTGAGGAATGTCGCTTGTAAAGCTGGAGCGCCCGCTGGCGAGCTTTAATCGCTTCAGCGATCTCAGGCGACCACCAAGGCACAGTCCGCAGCCGAGGGTACCCAGAAGAACGGGGAATGGCAGATTCGGCGGCAGTAACGATGCCGGTGGTGACCGATTGAACCACTGCATTACTGTCATCGTTAGAGAGAGGCTCAATAGCGGCAGTGGAGGAGAACAAGTCCCAGTCAGCCTTATTCAGAGCCCATCTGCTAGGGCGCCCAGAAGACTGACGCTGTGGTAGTGACAGAAAGATCGGAAACTGGTCACTACCACAAAGGTCGTCATGCACTCTCCATTGGACAGACGGTAAGAGGCTAGGGCTACAGATCGAAAGGTCTTTGTCGGGGTATGTGCCATGCGCCACACTGAAGTGTGTGAAGGCACCATCATTTAATATCGAGAGATCAAGCTGCGCCAATAAATGCTCAACGATGGCGCCTCGACCTGTTGCCACTGACCAACCTCACAGATGGGTATGGGCGTTAAAGTCGCCCAGTAACAAGAAAGGTGGCGGCAATTGGGCTATCCGAGCAGCCAGGACATGCTGCACGAGATCACCATCCAGTGGAAGGTAAAGACTGCTGACGGTAACAGCCTGTGGCGTCCACACCCGAATAGCGACAGCATCTAAAAGTGTTTGGAGAGGTACAGACCCGCTGTGAAGAGAGTTCAGGACATATATGCAGACGCCACCAGACACCCTTTCATAAGCTGCCCAGTTCTTATAATAACCCTGGTAGCCATGGAGGGTGGGGGTTCGCATTGCCGGAAACCAAGTTTCCTGCAGAGCAATGCAGAGGAAAGGGTGAAGGCTGGTAAGTTGGCGGAGCTCAGCTAGATGGTGGAAGAAACCGCTGCAGTTCCACTGGAGGATGGTGTGTCCATGGCTGAGAAAGGCGTGACGGGACTGGGAAGGGAGATTACGCCACTGGGTCACCTGCTGCCTCCGATTTAGCACCTGTGATAGTGCTTTCCATGGCGTCTGATGGACCAGCGAGATTGAGGTCCTCAGGGGACGCCAGAATCTCCACCTCTTCCTCAGACGCAGAGCTGGAAGGTTGCGGTGGGATGGCTGCCACCACGAGTTCCTTGGGCTGAGAGCTCTTCTTGGATTTCTCACGCCGTTCCTTGGGTCGCACCGGCTGGGAGGGCTTCACCGATTCAGTCTCCGGGACGGAGGAGGATCGTGAAGCCCCACGACCAGCGGATTGCGGGCACTTACGCGACTGTAAGTCGTCAGCCTTCTCGCTGGCGGAAACCTGGAAAGGGAGGGACCCCCCAAGGGACCCCTTGCAAGCGTGAGAAGCCGAAGAAGTTGGACACTTCTCTGGCTTAGAAGTGGGGATGGACGTCCCCGATGGGTGGGATGGTGTTTCTCCTGAGGTAGGTGGCGCAGGAGCAACCCGGTGGGTAGAGCCCCCACTGGCGAGGGGGCAGGAGGAGTTGTACTACTCGTCGATCCGGCCGCAATTGGAGAAACAGACAGGGCTAGCACAGGTGTTGTAGCAGCAGTGTAGGAAGATGTCATTCTCACAGGATGGAGTCAGTCGTATTTCCTTTTGGCCTCAGTATAGGTTAGTCTGCCCAGGGTCTTGTATTCCATGATTTTACGCTCTTTCTGGAAAATTCGGCAGTCTGGCGAGCAAGGTGAATGGTGCTCCCCGCAGTTGACACAGATGGGAGGCGGGGCACATGGAGTATTGGGATGTGATGGCCGTCCACAATCTCGACATGTGAGGCTGGAAGTGCAGCGAGAAGACATATGGCCGAACTTCCAGCACTTAAAGAACCGCATCGGGGGAGGGATATAGGGCTTAACGTCACATCGGTAGACCATCACCTTGACCTTTTCCGGTAATGTATCCCCTTCGAAGGCCAAGATGAAGGCACCGGTAGCAATCTGATTTTCCTTCAGACCCCGATGAACGTGCCGGACGAAATGTACACCTCGGCGCTCTAAACTGGCGCGCAGCTCTTCATCAGACTGCAAAAGAAGATCCCTATGGTAAATAACTCCCTGGACCATATTTAAACTCTTATGGGGTGTGAACATAACGGCAACATCCCCCAACTTCTCACAAGCGAGTAACCATTGTGACTGGGCAGAGGATGCCATTTATATCAGGACTGACCCAGAGCGCATTTTGACAAGCCCTCCACCTCCTCAAACTTGTCCTCTAAATGCTTGACGAAGAATTGAGGCTTTGTGGAGAGCAAAGACTCCCCATCAGCCCTCATACAAACTGAGAAGCGGGGCGAATAACTGCTACTGCCATCCTGAGACATACGTTTCTCCCACACTGTGGCCAGGGAGGGAAACGTTTTCGGATCGTACTTCTGAGCGTTAAACTGAGCCCGAGAACGCTTAGAGACTGCTGGCGGCTGGCCACCAGCGAGAGACGATGTACCACGCTTCATTGCGGGTCATCCGTCCTGATGCCACCTACTCCGACCAAGGGCCCTCCTCACAGGCGCCACCCAGCCACGGCAAAAAAGCCACCTGGCAGGATGGCTGTTGCCGGGAGTCCCGATACCCCAGGAGGATAGGCATCTACTCCTTGGCATACGTGGGGAGTTAACGGCGCAGGCATCAGTAGAGCGATCCCTGTGTAGTCAGGGGGCTACAATCAATAGGGTACATGGCGGCCCCACCACAACAGCCTGGCTACCGTGCTGGATGTTAGGTAACATGTGGTCCATGGTCGCCGTCGGTGCAGAAACAGGCACTGCACAGTGCAAGGTGTAATCTGCACGGAGAAACAGAGTCATGCCCAAGAGATGGAGAGTGGAGAGGACTGCAATTCAACAGTGTATAAGCAGGCGAACGGTCTGATCGCGAGATGGACACAATGCACCAAGTAAAACGCCCTTCCCCAATCGGCTCGCTCTTCGGAAAATTTTGAGAGATGGAGGTCAAACCCAACAGGGGACCATCATATAAGGCCCAAAAGTTTGAGACTCCTTTTAGTCGCCTCTTAGGACAGGCAGGAATACCGCGGACCTATTCTAACCCCCAAACCCGCACGGGGTCCTGCACATTTTAGTCGAAGTGTTTGTGCACTTCTCAACAACAGATTCGGTGACCGATGCATTGGTAGAGGCGGACCAATTCCATGGCCTCCACGCTCTCCTGACCTCAACCCTCTTGACTT
Source organism: Schistocerca gregaria (assembly GCF_023897955.1). Classification (NCBI taxonomy): domain Eukaryota; kingdom Metazoa; phylum Arthropoda; class Insecta; order Orthoptera; family Acrididae; genus Schistocerca; species Schistocerca gregaria. The sequence continues at coordinate 3,111,916 of NW_026061803.1, read as the reverse complement.
TCATTTATGGGGGCATTTGAAAGCTCTTGTCTACGCAACCCCGGTACCAAACGTAGAGACTCTTCGTGCTCGTATTGTGGACGGCTGTGATACAATACGCCATTCTCCAGGATTGCATCAGCGCATCAGGGATTCGATGCGACGGAGGGTGGATGCATGTATCCTCGGTAACGGAGGACATTTTGAACATTTCCTGTAACAATGTGTTTGAAGTCACGCTGGTACGTTCTGTTGCTGTGTGTTTCTATTCCACGATTAATGTGAGTTGGAGAGAAGAAATAAAATGAGCTCTAACATGAAAGGTAAGCGTTTCCGGACACATGTCCACATAATATATCATCTTTCTTTGTGTGTGATGAATGTTTCCTGAAAGTTTGACCGTACCTTTTGTAACACCCTGTATAAATAAGAATGTCAGATGTCAATGATGCATAACTATTCCATTGAGCGGATTATGTGCGAAAATTTGTTAGCTGACAATGTTCAGTATAAGAAATTTGCCCACCAGCTGCTCAAGGTCATTATCCGTTTAACACAAAAAATGCATACACGTGAGTTTTTTCTAATTACTAGGAGTCTCAAATATTCTCTTCAACCTAATTTTACAATGAAATTATATTTCATCTCTTGCGTTTGCTAACCTCATTTTCATAGAAACAAACAGTATAGAAAATTACTGAAAGCGAAATTTGTAGTGTGAGGAGCTCCTGAGAATACGTTGTCTTGTGTGTTTCACTCAACTGACAACTGTCCAGCAACTGATTTCGTTATCTTTTACATATCTTCCTGTTCTAATGGGGGTGATTATTTCGCACATCATCCTGAATTACTGCTGCAAAGAGTCCATTTTCGTATATACTCTTTACACCTCCGCCCTCTAATTCTGGTCATCTTACGGCAGCCCTTGTAATTTCTTCTTAGTTACTCTAATACATTATCATCTGCATTTTGTGGTTCCATCACGTTTTAACATTCTCCTTCATGCTTCCATCCTCACTATCTGAAGAATTTCTATGGTCCATGTTACACTTTCAGACAACGATATATTGCTGCAAGACATAATATACCACCAAATCATGTTATGTGTCACAAATAATTTCCTGTTGTTAATGGACATTTTCGTGAACAATATTTGCCAGCTCTTCATCATTGACTCAATTGGCCATAATAATTGAGGAGAGAAACTATCGTTCTAGAAACTTTTTCAGTTTGTAATATAATCTTAGACAACTAAGTAAAATTTGAAATCACTGGGTAAGTTACCAAAAATTTTTGTTGCAATGTTGTGCACCCTTTTTTGTGATAACTAAACTTTAATGTGGAATAATGAATGTCATTTTTGTTCTGGTATTGTAATTTGTTCCTTTTGAACTGAACTGGATTATTTATAGTCAACTTCATGAGGTAATAAAAATACTGTGAAAAAGTAGTCAGAACGCCCAACTCCTTAAACAGATGTCAACAAGATGATTATGGGTGAGCACTATATATCATTCTTGCACGACATTTTTGAGCAATGAAGACTTGCTTCCTTAATGATGAGTTATACCAGAACATTATTCCATAGAGGTTATTGAATGAAAATACATGTAAATGTCAACTTTCTGTTTTGTTTCTCCCTAAATTTACAATGATTCTAAGTGTGTTTACATGGACAAAGTTTTTTCGGGAGCAACGAAATGTGCTTTTGCAGTTTAAATTAACTTTAGTTTGGGCACATAAGAATACTGAAGTTTCCACCCTACTTATTATTTCCCCACTATGTGCCTTACCCTGATCATTGATATAGTATCCCTAGATGTTCAAAACTGAGTATGTGTCTTTTTATAATAGAGGGTAAGCCTGCAAGCAGAAAAACAATTATACTTTTAAGAATCTTGTTTACCATCTCATTTGTTAAGATATGTATGCTTGGAACGATTACCATACTAGTGTCATCCACAAAAATAACCAATTCCACTTGCTGTATATTAGACCAAAAATCGTTTACATATATGTGGAACCATAGCAGACCTAAGATTGAGCATTGGGAGACTCCCTATGTGATTATTATGAAAAACGTTTGTAATGTTCAATCACTGCTGGATCTCTACTTGTTCTTCCCAACATACACTCCTGGAAATTGAAATAAGAACGCCGTGAATGCATTCTCCCAGGAAGGGGAAACTTTATTGACACATTCCTGGGGTCAGATACATCACATGATCACACTGACAGAACCACAGGCACATAGACACAGGAAACAGAGCATGCACAATGTCGGCACTAGTACAGTGTATATCCACCTTTCGCAGCAATGCAGGCTGCTATTCTCCCATGAAGACGATCGTAGAGATGCTGGATGTAATCCTGTGGAACGGCTTGCCAAGCCATTTCCACCTGGCGCCTCAGTTGGACCAGCGTTCGTGCTGGACGTGCAACCACGTGAGACGACGCTTCATCCAGTCCCAAACATGCTCAATGGGGACAGATCCGGAGATCTTGCTGGCCAGGGTAGTTGACTTACACCTTCTAGAGCATGTTTGGTGGCGCAGGATACATACGGACGTGCATTGTCCTGTTGGAACAGCAAGTTCCCTTGCCGGTCTAGGAATGGTAGAACGATGGGTTCGATGACGGTTTGGATGTACCGTGCACTATTCAGTGTCCCCTCGACGATCACCAGAGGTGTACGGCCAGTATAGGAGATCGCTCCCCACACCATGATGCCAGGTGTTGGCCCTGTGTGCCTCAGTCGTATGCAGTCCCGATTGTGGCGCTCACCTGCACGGCGCCAAACACGCATACGACCATCATTGGCACGAAGGCAGAAGCGACTCACATCGCTGTAGACGACACGTCTCCATTCGTCCCTCCATTCACGCCTGTCGCGACACCACTGGAGGCGGGCAGCACGATGTTGGGGCGTGAGCGGAAGACGGCCTAACGGTGTACGGGACCGTAGCCCTGCTTCATGGAGACGGTTGCGAATGGTCCTCGCCGATACCCCAGGAGCAACAGTGTCCCTAATTTGCTGTGAAGTGGCGGTGCGGTCCCCTACGGCAATGCGTAGGATCCAACGGTCTTGGCGTGCATCCGTGCGTCGCTGAGGTCCGGTCCCAGGTCGACGGGCACGTGCACCTTCCGCCGACCACTGGCGACAACATAGATGTACTGTGGAGACGTCACGCCTCACGTGTTGAGCAATTCGGCGGTACGTCCACCCGGCCTGCCGCATGCCCACTATACGCCTTCGCTCAAAGTCCGTCAACTGCACATACGGTTCACGTCCACGCTGTCGCGGCATGCTACCAGTGTTAAAGACTGCGATGGAGCTCCGTATGCCACGGCAAACTGGCTGACACTGACGGCGGCGGTGCACAAATGCTGCGCAGGTGGCGCCATTCGACGGCCAACACCGCTGTTCCTGGTGTGTCCGCTGTGCCATGCGTGTGATCATTGCTTGTACAGCCCTCTCGCAGTGTGCGGAGCAAGTATGGTGGGTCTGACACACCGGTGTCAATGTGTTATTTTTTCCATTTCCAGGAGTGTATATATTTCCATTTTCCTTTCACAAAATGATTGAATTCCTCTAGTGATCCATGTGTTTTATACGCTTGTTAATGTTCTTTCTAATTTGCTTATGTTGAAAGCTGTCTTCTAATTCTGATATCAATTTATAGTTCCATAAATTAAATTTTAATTCAACATTTGGCTCGTTATAAATTTTATCCCTTGTCATTGCTTGTAAACCATTCTCAAAAATATTTGTCCAAGCGTCATTAATTACTCTAATTGGTATCGACTTAGACGTCTTATACAGTAAGGCAGTGTCTTATTTATCCTGAGTAACTGTGCATCATGAACTGAGAGAAAATTTATTATTAGTTATGCAGCTATTACCTGGCTTTGAGCTTCATCAAAGGAAACATTGTCAATATGAATCCCTCTGTCTTCTTAAACTATTTTCAAACAGTTATATGAATTTATCATAGAATAAATTAAATTTTGTGTTAGCATTTAGTTCATTATAAATTTCATCCCATGTTTTTTTCTCGTAAAGCATTCTAAGAAACATTTGTTCTTCAATCATTAATTATTCGGTTTTCACTGAGGAGAGGCACTGTCGTTTTTATTCTAACTGACTGTGCACCATGATCAGAGACAGCATTGTTAGTGAGTGCACAGTTACTTTCTTGCATTCAGCTTCATCAAAGGAAATATCATTAGTTGGGGTGCTACTTTTATCCACCCATGTTGGAAGATTAGTCACTGAGATCACACTGTAAGACCAAATATGGTTTCCACATCATACATTCCTGGAAATGGAAAAAAAGAACACATTGACACCGGTGTGTCAGACCCACCATACTTGCTCTGCACACTGCGAGAGGGCTGTACAAGCAATGATCACACGCACGGCACAGCGGACTCACCAGGAACCGCGGTGTTGGCCGTCGAATGGCGCTAGCTGCGCAGCATTTGTGCACCGCCCCCGTCAGTGTCAGCCAGTTTTCCGTGGCATACGGAGCTCCATCGCAGTCTTTAACACTGGTAGCATGCCGCGACAGCGTGGACGTGAACCGTATGTGCAGTTGACGGACTTTGAGCGAAGGCGTATAGTGGGCAAGCGGCAGGCCGCGTGGACGTACCGCCGAATTGCTCAACACGTGAGGCGTGACGTCTCCACAGTACATCGATGTTGTCGCCAGTGGTCGGCGGAAGGTGCACGTGCCCGTCGACCTGGGACCGTACCACAGCGACGCACGGATGCACGTCAAGACCGTTGGATCCTACGCAGTGCCGTAGGGGACCGCACCGCCACTTCACAGCAAATTAGGGACACTGTTGCTCCTGGGGTATCGGCGAGGACCATTCGCAACCGTCTCCATGAAGCTGGGCTACGGTCCCGCATACCGTTAGGCCGTCTTCCGCTCACGCCCCAACATCGTGCAGCCCGCCTCCAGTGGTGTCGCGACAGGCGTGAATGGAGGGACGAATGGAGACGTGTCGTCTTCAGCGATGTGAGTCGCTTGTGCCTTGGTGCCAATGATGGTCGTATGCGTGTTTGGCGCCGTGCAGGTGAGCGCCACAATCAGGACTGCATACGACCGAGGCACACAGGGCCAACACCCTGCATCATGGTGAGGGGAGCGATCTCTTACACTGGCCGTACACCTCTGGTGATCGTCGAGGGGACACTGAATAGTAGACGGTACATCCAAACCATCATCGAACCCATCGTTCTACCATTCCTAGACCGGCAAGGGAACTTGCTGTTCCAACAGGACAATGCACGTCCGCATGTATCCCGTGCCACCCAACGTGCTCTAGAAGGTGTAAGTCAACTATCCTGGCCAGCAAGATCTCCGGATCTGTCCCCCATTGAGCATGTTTGGGACTGGATGAAGCGTCGTCTCACGCGGTCTACACGTCCAGCACGAACGCTGGTCCAACTGAGGCGCCAGGTGGAAATGGCATGGCAAGCCGTTCCACATGACTACATCCGGCATCTCTACGATCGTCTCCATGGGAGAATAGCAGCCTGCATTGCTGCGAAAGATGGATATACACTGTACGAGTGCCGACATTGTGCATGCTCTGTTGCTTGTGTCTATGTGCCTGTGGTTCTGTCAGTGTGATCATGTGATGTATCTGACCCCAGGAATGTGTCAATAAAGTTTCCCCTTCCTGGGACAATGAATTCACGGTGTTCTTATTTCAATTTCCAGGAGTGTATGTTTTATCAGAACCCTTTAGTAAGTCCATGTTGAAGTCACCGCAGACCGTTAACGGCTTTCTGCTGTCTGGCAGACAGCATAATAAGGATTCGAAATTCCTCATAATCGATTCAAAATATCCCAATGGGGGATCTATATATAGTAAACAAGTAATTATGTAATGAGATTAGATTTTCCCTTTGTGCAGTAGAAACTCAGTAAGAGAATTGGAAGTCAAAACTTATCTGAACTGAGAAATTGATGCTCTACATTCCCATATTTTTCTCACTGCAAGATTTAGCAACATACGTATTTCAGATTTGTGCAATGTAACAAGTAACTCTACCTAGAACTATTTCATAGTTCGCTAACGATGGGAAACCGTGTAGGTGAACTTTGTTCGTAAAAGAACGTGCTACACTTTTCTGCGAGGGAAATAATCACAACAGAATTTTCAGATTAATGGCGAAATAAATATCGTGACCTAAACAATCAGTTTGTATAGTAAGTTATTCTAACGCGAAGCGACTCTGCGAACGTGCATGCACGAAAATTAGACATGCCACGTATGAAACGCAGTAGACATTATGCCAGAAGAAGTCCAAAATAGTTTAAAGAGCTTAATATCTGACTATATCAAGACATAAATATCAGAAACATTATATACCTTTTTAAACACAAGTGCTTTATTAAGGAGAGTGGTACTGTCATGCTCAAAAGTACCCGAACGACATGAATCGCGTTTCGCCTGATTTATATGCAATCCCCATAACGCAACTTTCTTGCATACCCTCTGTGGTCTTTTGGATACAGTTGTTTGACTAACTAAAATGGTTATTACAAGAGGCCTCAAAAAATAACTGCCCTTAATGGGTATCAATCCACATACAAATTAATACAGAAAACACGTTATTAGACATGACACGGCCATTACGCTTGCAAACTCAAATTTATTACAGTAAATAACATTTCAAAAAGCAAAATTCAACTTGAAATTATATTACAGACATTTTTGTACTGGAATGGGACTGAAGTCTCCAATCCAGCAATTCTTCTTCATGTTAAGTAACAACGAAAAATTTTAAACATGGTTCAGGTCAAAAGTAACAAGTGTGTGCAGGATTGAATTTGAAATGACATGGCATAAAGTTTGTGGGGGATTGGGATTCGAACCCAGTTGATACTGAATTGTTAATCGAGCACAATCAAATATTAGATCTGAAATCTTTTCAACACTAGCAAGACGACTAAAACTGAAATACCGAGGTGAAAAACTTTTGATTTACCGGGATTCGAAACCAGTACCCCTTTTAGTGTTATACAGTCATGAACACATGTTACAAAACATTTTATTTCACCAGTTGTGAGATGTACAGGTATTTGAACTGGAAATAACATGACGTACAGCTGTGTGCTGATTGGAAGTCGAGCCCTGCAAATGTCTTCGTTTCGACTACACACGAAGAGGCATTGACTATGAAATACTTTTTCACCAAACTAAGCGACGATGATTGTATATGAAATTAATATGACGAATCATTCTGATTGCGAGTCGAAACCGGCAGCAATCAATAATGTTGAAAGGCACGGAGAGACGTTGAAAGCTATAATTGTCACCTGCAGGCTGGTGTGCGCGTACTGCAGCTTGAAACGTCGTGATGGAAACTTTTTGCCAGACCAGTTGTCGAACCCAGATATGCGTCTTTCGGAGAGACTTTGAGAACTCAGAAATCCAGGGGAAACATTGAATCGTTGGAACTAAATCATCTGAAAGGGGTGAAGCCTGGCGAAGGGAAGGATGAGAGTTCGAATCTCAGTCCCAGACAAATATTTTCAACATCTCGGGTTCAAACACCGTAAGAAATAAGTGTCCTGCGACCTTACGTGACGATTCGTTCATTAATTATAATAACTCTTGTATAAAGAAACTTACTGATAACAGAATCGCTATGTAGCGTGACATCAGCCTCTATTACGTCTCCAACAATTAGCGAGTCTCCACCAGTAGACGGAGCGAGATGGCGCAGTGGTCAGCAAAGTGGACTCGCTTTCGGGAGGTGGACGGTTCAGTCCTGCGTCCGACCACCATGATTTAATTTTTCTTGATTTTCCAAAATCGCTCCAGGCAAATGCTGGGACGGTTCCTGTCAAAAGACACGGCCGACTTCCTTCCCCATCCTTCCCTAATCCGATGAGATCGGTGACCTTGCTGTCTGGTCTTCTCCCCGAAACAACCCAATCCAACTCCACCAGTATGTAGCGACCGGTCGTCGCGTTTAACGTGGATATGGAAACACGGTGCAACACGGCACAGCTCAGCCGGCCTTACCACAGGTGAAGTGGGTCTTTTACTTGTTAAAAATGGTTGCCTGACGTGTGAATCCCACCCAGACCTTAAGCACACAGAGAATGTTCATTTGTTTGTTCCAGTTTGCGTCGTAAGTAAGGGTGCTCCACGTTGAAAGAGAATTCTGATTCCCTGTAGGTTTATTGCTACTTGTTCGACACATTCATTACCTTGTTCGTCCACATCGATATTCATTATCTGCATTGACAACCACCGGCACTGTGGCCGAGCGGTTCTAGGCGCTTCAGTCCGGAACCGCGCTGCTGCTACGGTCGCAGGTTCGAATCCTGTCTCGGGCATGGAAGTGTGTCATGTCTTTACGTTAGTTAGGTTTAAGTAGTTCTAAGTTCTAGGGGACTGATGACCTCAGATGTTAACTCCCATAGTGCTTAGAGCCCATTTTATTTGCATTGACAACCAAAACTTGCATTTGACTTGATTCTATAATCTTTGAAATGAAATCACATAACTATCAGTTGCACATTCTGTCAACACGGTAGTATGCGGAAATTTTTGCTGGAAGTGTTACTTTCCGTCTGTGATTCTGTGTTGATGTGTGTGTTCATGGTCTATTCAAAAATGACAGAGTGTAAACGCAAAAACCAGATCTCAAGTACACTCTCACCCTATGTTTTTAAACCAAATTTCGTGTCATATAACTGAGTAGGTAAGGGCGTTGTGACCTTTTGTCATGCAGCACATTATTTGAGGAGGACTGACCTATGTAATCCACCTGGGCAAAATTTGCCAAAAACGACAGTACAACTGGGAGGATGACGGCGCTATGAGGTTTCTGTACAAATTACTTATTCTTATAGATAATAATAATAATAATAATTTAGTGTGGCTCAGAGGCGTGAAGCAAGTCTTCGTATTCAACGCCACCAGAGCGACTACCGTGTCCCTAACCTGCTTACGTTATCGAACCGGGTAAAGGCAACCTATATTTTTACGCGGAATCTGAACCACATGTTGTTCCTCACGATTCCTCACATCGTTGAGATGTGAAGACTAGGTTAAAACGATGAATGAGAAATTGGTGGTCCGATCGAGAAACGATAACGACCTCTCGGTTTCTGCGCTATACGTGCACAGCGCCAGGCCCCAGGGTCGAGCTCTGATTTCATCAATAGGATTTGACGAGTGAGTTTGCAAGTAACGAAATATGTGACATATGTGGCCGTATCTTTTGACTACATTGACTTAGAACCTTAAATTATTTACATCGCAAAGGGATCGTTTACCATAGTATAGCCATTCTTGAGAACGGACAGACAGACGAACAACAAATGACTCTGTATGTTGATGTTACTAGTAGATTATTTTGTCAAGTTCCAGTTAGCTGTTTTAACTTCTGCCAAAGATACAAAGACAACATACAAGACTATCTATAATATATGACCCTGTGGCTGACGGTATAATATACATCCTAAATGCAAACAAAGAATGTCATCTAGCTGGGTAAGAGTTTCTAGTAACTGAGGAATATCATTTTAATAATTTTCATATTATGGAACATGCAACCTAAATACTGGATGTTACATTAGGGATAGAATACAGTTTCTACATCAGTGCTTTACTATTTCCTGTAGTTCGTAAATCTCCAAATACTGTAATGTCTATGTTGGAAGTACAAAATATGACATTGGTGCAAATATTAGCAATAATGGGAGCTTCATGAGGTTCAATTAAATGACACAGACATTTTACAATGATTGCAAGAAACGACAGTAATGTAGAAGCTTCAGTAATTGCAATATGAAGTACTTATGCTTCCTTTCAAAGGGACCAAATTTAAACAACTAACAGTTACAAATGTGAATAATGATACATTTTTGGAACACAAAATATTTTGAAGAGTGCTTCTGGATAAGAGACTCCAAGCACAGAAATTATGATTTCAGTAACTACTTTGACAAATGCAAATTTATACTACTAATTCTAGTTATCAGAATGTAAACTTACATGAAATCTATTGTATTTTACGCAAACTTTTGAATAAATATCATACAACTGTAATCGAGTGTGAACAAGTCATATCAAAACAGTGAAAATGTCAATAGAAATGTTTAAATGAGGAAACTATGGCTTCTTGAGCTAATAATTCTTTCCTCAGACAGGTGAGAGTAGTGAGAGGTTACTTTATTACAACATTTTCAGTCATTTCCCATCCTCACAGTACCAGTATTGTGTAAAAAAAAAAGACTGAAGAAAACTGAATAAAAAGGGTGCACATATTCTTGACGTATATATATGCCATAACGAGAAACGCAGTGTACCAACCCTAACTTGTGTAAACACACAAAACTGCAATGTCATAAGCAGCTCACTCACTATAGCTAGTTCCATTATAATTACATCATGTCAAGGAACATAAATGTATTACTATGTCTTATTTATGAAGTCTAATATTATGAAGAGGTGGCAATCTGTGGGTCGATCAATCTTAAGCAAGTGGCCACCCCTAAGCTTATACACGATCACAATAAACTGCCAGACAACACATACAATTAACTGCTTTGTAATGTAACAATACATCAACATTTTTATTAGTCTGCTTAGGACAAGAGGTGGGATGTCAACAGTAACAGGCACTCAGCATTTCAGATCATATTACAAGCGTGTAATATTTCTATATGCACAGTTGTTCGCTTCAAAGAAAACAATTTACAACTGAATGGCAGTAGTGTGCACAAATATATATTTTCAGGAAAATGTATCATAAAAAGCCTATAACTTTGTGATGTAAGCTCTCCTAGAGAGAGATTAAAAAGCACAGGAGTAACAATACATTCTTGTGTAGCTGCACATGAAATAGTAGTTTGTAGACATACATACGTAGTAGAAAAATATGCTCTGATCTTCATGTACTTAATATAACCTATTTAATAGCATGACAGGAACGAGAGTCATATCGGATTACAGTTATTTCTATGTTCTCAATGCGCACAGTATGCAATAAAAACCTTGGATAGTGAAAAGGCTAAAGGACACAAAGCAGGAATGTAATACATATGTTGCTTTAAGTCTTAATTTCAAAAGCATGTGACAGAAATCAAAGGAAAGTGAAGTGTAGCAAACTGACACTGATAATATAGTTTTCATAAACCTGGATTTATTGTAGCTCAGCCAAACCTTGAAAATGTTATGGAAGGCCACAAAAAAACTAAGGGAAATCGTTTGCTATTGGGTTTCTAATTGCTATTATTGCTTCTAATAACTGAGCTTCAAATTATCTGGAGTTGTTTTACACACTGCAGTTTCTCTGAACTTTTGTTACTTTGCAAATGGTGTTTTAAATGTCTGCTATTAGGAATTTTGAGAAGGTTTGAATTTATAATCAATGTTTTTGTTGGAAGCAGCTAAGTGCTCTCATTAAGAAACACTGGATTAATATAGTGTGTGTTTTTTGTACATCTTTATCTCTACTGGCTGAAGACATGCACGCCATTTCTGAATACTGTTCTTCTTATGTTTAACCGCTGATTCAAGATCATACTTCTTACTGACTACATTCTGACAACAGTTCCATTTTCAGTATTTTTGTAATTACTACCTGCATTTTAAAAAGGAATATTTCTGTTGACCCAGGACACTGTCAGATAAGCAATATGAAACTGGTACTGCAGGCCATGAAGTTAGTCTTTTAGTAATAGCAATGGGATAGGGTTTGGGGGAAAAAGGCCTTCTGTCCTGTGTCTGTCCTCTGATTTCTGATAATTATCTGCCAGCTATTGTGAATGGTGTTTAGTACAAATTTACCAAATTTACCATGTTTGCAGATGGCAGCAGTATTCCAATGGAATATCTGTTATGAGGACAAGTGGCACATCTGTGAATTATTGCCAACTTGAGCCGTACTGCTGGCGTAATGGGAATCAAAGGAGAGCAATGTGGAATCAAGTGATGGAGGCCAGTTCAGCAGGACAATGTCTGCAGTGTATGAGCAGTGCTTCCTTGTTTTGAGTGAATGGCACAGCCTTCATTTTGCTGATATACCAGTGCTTATCCGGAATGATGTTCTTAGTTGCATGGCAAGACTTCTTACAATTGGAATTGAGGGCAAGATTGCTTGGGATTATTAAACTTCCTTATGGAGTAATATGGTGTCATTTGTGGCTGGCAAAGGACTAATTCTGTAGCTCAGCGTGTACATTCCAAGACATTTCTTTAAGGTAAGAGGAAGAAGTTGGCCAAGCCACTAAGAGGTTTAATTCCCTGGAGCTTGTTCCATGAAGGGAAGACCTGTATTAATCACAAAGAGACACCATTTGCTGACAGACAGCAACACAAAGATCGGAGGGAATGGAAGAACTAGCAGGCCAAGGTAAGAGGACAGCTGCCTCAGCAGCAGTATCAGCTCCCTCATTTCCTCTCAGGTTGCCGTGACCAGGGACCCACAAATACATCACAGTGGCTCCATAAAGGTTCAGCAAGTGAAAGATTTCTTGGATCTGTTTCACTAAGGGATGGACAACATACAGCACAGGCTCTGAAGGGTGTAGGCAGAGCAGATGATACGACTGAAAAGCCTGTGTCGCTATGTGGCCTGATACACAACAAAGAAAACCGCTCTAAATACTGAGCAATGTTTTGAAAGCTGATGCTGGAAAGTCTGTACCAATAATGAAGAGAGACCCAACACCAGTGAGAGCCATCCATTTTGACGAAGGTACTACTGCTAATTTCTGCATGAAGGTCGAGAAAGAGGTTAAAAAATCAGCCAGTAAGTCGCAAATACAAGGTGTGGATAAAAGTTTATTATCTCTTCACCATGGTTTTGCTATTTTTACAAATATCTTATTCAGAAGAGCCCAAAAGGGGATGGTGCACATTGAAGTGCAAAAAGTGAGGAAGTTGCCCAATAAGCTGAAGGATGTCTGCACTGGTAACACACAATGATGGAGAGACGTGGACAATGGAAACAGGAAAGATGAAGTGATGACTGCAACAGCTTCAGTCTGGTGTTCAGTGAGACAGAGTGACAGTGAATGTGATTGCAGATGAGCAGTGTGACTCCTCAAATGGAATGCTATCCCCAGTTGGAAGGTGAAAGAGGACTGGAAAGAATACCAAGAGGTTTGAAGCAGTTGTGAGGGCAATTTTGTTTCCTGGAGGGAGAAAACAAGTGGACACTGCAATTGCAAGAGTAGCCATAATCCCTCCTTGTTGGATCTAGTGCTGCGACTGTTCCACTGAAGGGAGGTCACGGTGGGGAAATGGGAAGAGGTAAAGAAGTGACGGGTCGTCACCTCTGTCACCTGTAGTAATGAATCTTCAAAGGCTGGCACTTGGCAGCTACAGTCACTGTAGAGTCCTGCTCTATGTGAGCTACGTGTGTGTCAGCATTCTATCAGAGTCAGTGTGGAGATTCCGGAGTATCCAAATGGTTAGCAGCGTGCACTGGCAAAATTGAGGTTGGGTGGGTGAGGGTATTATTCAGTGAGACTACTGAGGAGGACCAGTGAGTCTATGAAGAAGAAGACTGTTTGCCTTTGGTGTCTTGCAAGCTTTGCATTCAGTAGATGAAAGCTGAGAAGTTTGTTAGCTTGAAGGAAGTAGGAAGCCTCCACGGAAGCATTTCCTCTGTCCTTTCCATCCTGCTTATTATGTAGCACGTGATTTCGCTGCCAGAGGCAAAGATTTGGCGGCTTGCACAGGTAGAGGAGAAGGTGACACTATTGTTACACTGGGCAATTTTACAGCTGTAGTGATGAATTTGAGGTCACGTCTGCTTGGATATGTCCTTTGTGCAGCAAGGTGTAGCAAGAACAGTACTGCAAGTGCCGGATGGTAAAATGCAAGGCTTTCAACTAGCCAACAACTTGCAAGCCTTCACTCAGATCTGATGCATGACTTTCTCATCTCAGGATGAGACTGCATGGTCGTCAGTGAAATTTATGCAGGAGGGAGGACAAGGCAGGCAATCACTCATGAGCATCCCTACCACAAGTACATTTTGCTGTGTTGCGACAGGAGTGTTGTTGTTACAGTAGCAGTGGTAACAGCTCGTCTGGCTTCAAATGTGTGGTTGGACTTTGATGACTTCATAACTTGGTCTATGTTTGACAGAGGCACTACTCTACCAAAAGTGCGAGTATGTACGGACTAAGGTTGCATCAACCTGTTTCATTAACCAACAGACTGCAGTGACACACTCATCAGAAAGGTATATTTCGATTTGTCCTTCATTCTGACCATTGAGCAGCCTGGTGTAAATACCACCACATGAATTAAGGATTCGATGGGCCTTACCACTAACATGATAGCTTTGGAGGAGTGAAGCTGCAAGCAGTTGTTGGGCTTGAGGACCACACTTGGTCTCCAAAAGCAAAGTGCAATTACATAAATGAGAGCAGGATTTCACAGGGCCGGCAATTTTGTCAACACCTTTCTGAATAATATGTGGATTATCTGTAGCAAAGAAATGACAATGTCCACTATGTGGTATGAGGAACTAATGTGAAAGCTGGAAGAGTCTGAATGTTTCACCTCATTCCCATTACGTTTAGTAGACACAGATTGGAATTGGCTCATTGTGACAGAATCCCCAAGACCGCCATCATCTCCAAAGGCATAGCATGTTCCCTCCTGCTGTGGGACCCTTTCTCAGAGGGGAGCTCACACTCATTAGGCGATGGATCACACCTCCCAAACTTCTGACAGAGGGACTAAATGGCAATTTGGGAGGGTTACAGCTCAAACTACCACACCTCCCTGGACCTGGCCTGTACCATGTATGTGGAAACCCTACCTGCAGACCTGGGGATGGTCATTACGTGTTACCCCGTCACATGGTACACTTGGGCTGGCCTTCAGAACTGCACAGGGATGAAGAGGAAACAAAGCCAAACCTCAAACGCCAAAATGGAGAACGATAGATTACGAAACTGTAGTCTGTGTGCTGAAGCTCTAGCACCTCAACGTCATTCACAAAACGTGTCCATGACATGTTCCAAAGGGAGGATAGACATGCAGCACGGAAGTGCAAAGGTGCTACAATGGCAGAGGTCCGATGGTAGCCAAGCCCAAACTCATTGAAAAGTGACGAGCGATTTAGGAGGTTGAATTTTTTGGGATTGATGTTTTGTTATTATGAATCATTTTTCATAACCTGTCTAAATGGTCGCAGTGCCAAATGAACAGGCAGCAACATTGGTACAAGCAGTAATTAACAATAGGGAACTTAATTGTACCAGAAATAACAAATCAAGGAGGTCATCCGTATCTTGGATTTATAGAAGGAATTTAAGCTGTAATGTGGGAAGAAATTGAGGACAAGTCATCTACATCGTCAGGCTAGTAGGACCATGTTAAGCGTGCATGAAGCAATAGAGAGCATGCTATAATACCATATAGCACACACATACCAATTGTGATGTCTGTTCAAGTTATCTTTGTCTGTGTACAAATCAAAACAGCAAAAACTACAGAACTTTAGCCATATGAGGTGGAATATGGTCAAAACCTATTGTCTTTCTCTTTTTGTTTTCCTATTTCAATAATTGAATGCATGTTAACGCATTTGTGAGGGTGGCAAGAGAAGAATTGAAAAGGTTGGTTAAGGCAAATAGACTGGCACTGTATAAACAAGAGGGAGCAGTGACTCACAGGGAAAGATCACACCAAGACAAAAATGGCCAATGTGAAATCTATCGAATTCACATACTACAAATAGTAAGACACTACTTTTTATGCAGTGTCATGGCCAATATCAGATTGTGAAACTGTCACCAGTGACTTTCAAAATGCAGTTGTCTACGAGAATTCTGCATGTGGAAATATGGAACATGTGACAAGTCCTTAGATTAACCAAAGAATTGGAGGGCTGAGCCAGAAAGAAAGTGGGAAACAAGTGATGAGTAGCAAGCAAGAAGTTTTAAGTGAAACAGCTATAGTAGGTCTACACGGGAAGACCTAGGATGTAAGGGAGTTTTCTTTGTATGTTTGGTACAAGGAAGATTACCTGCTGTGCAGGAGCAGTGGATTTTTGCATTAGAGACACATGCACTGTCCTCAGATGAACTATGCCAGGAGAGAAGATAAACCCAGTCTTAAGAGGACTATGGCTTGTCATTGCAGTGGCAGCATTTCAGAACGACCACGTTGACAGTGAGAACTGTTCACCAAGCACATCAACAAATGTGCTTATCAATGGGGGATACAGGTGTTATTTAATGAATGGTAGACATAGAATGAGGTAACATGGTTAGAAGAAGCCCTCGGTAATTTTAAACTGATGGTATGTGATCACAGAATGTTTGAAGGAGTTTCCAGGGTGTGTAGGAGGAAACATGGGAGGATTTGGGGGATGAGGTGACTTAGGCTTTGGGGAATATACCACATACCAGAAGTAGAGGTTGGATCACTGTGTTAGGATGACATGTGGAAACAGTGGGACAGCTGATGAGGTTGAAAGAGTGAATGATATAGTAGAAGTAATAAAACAACGGGTAGAATAAGGAAGGCAATAAGTGAGTGCTACAGCACAAAAACTCGTGATTGCAGAAGGGTATGCTCTTACTGCACCAGCTGAATTGGAAGTGTTTATTACACAAAACAGCAGAAGAAATGGTGAATCTTAACTGAGATGTTGCTAAATGAAGCAGAAAATTGGATAAAGAACTAATAATTTAGTTGCTACTGTCTTTGGAAGACAGCATGGGGAGAGGGGGGAGAGAGAGGGGGGACTGAGGGGGGATGAGATAGAGGGGGTGAGAGAGATAGAGGGGGTGTGAGAGAGAGGGGGTGAGAGAGATAGAGGGGGTGTGAGAGAGAGAGGGGGTGTGAGAGAGAGGGGTGTGAGAGAGAGAGGGGGTGAGAGAGAGAGAGAGGGGGGTGTGAGAGAGGGGGAGAGAGTGGGGGTTAGAGAGGGGAGAGCGGGGGGAGAGGGGGAGAGAGTGGGGGTTAGAGAGGGGGAGAGAGTGGGGATTAGAGAGGGGGAGAGGGAGGGGGAGAGGGAGGGGGAGCGGGATAGGGAGAGGGGAGAGGGGGAGAGAGAGGAGGGGGAGAGAGAGAGAGAGAGAGAGAGAGAGAGAGAGAGAGAGAGAGAGAGAGAGAGAGAGAGAGAGAGAGAGAGTGAGATGGGGAGGGAGAGAGAGAGAGACAGAGGGGGAGGGAGAGAGAGAGAGACAGAGGGGGAGAGAGAGAGAGTGAGATGGGGAGGGAGAGGGAGAGACAGAGGGGGAGAGAGAGAGAGTGAGATGGGGAGGGAGAGAGAGAGTGAGATGGAGAGAGACAGAGGGGGAGAGAGAGAGAGAGTGAGATGGGGGGGGGGAGAGAGAGAGAGACGGGGGGAGATAGAGAGAGAGAGAGAGAGAGAGAGAGAGAGAGAGAGAGAGAGAGATACAGAGACAGAGGCAGAGAATTACATGAATCTATGGAACAAGTGAGAAGCCAGCTAGGAGCGGAATTCCGATCACCAGACAATGCCTGGAGGTGCAACGTCAAGTGCAATAGGAGCTATACCAGAGAGTGTTTGTCCTTTAGCATCATCGTAGCACCTAACCTTTTCATTTTAACCAAGCCACAGCAGAGGAAATGAGTAGCAGGGGAAAGTATGGATTTCAATTTCCTTTCCAGAAGCAGCAAGTATGCATAATACCTACATCATGCAGTTCACATGTATCCTCATAAGTGTGAGATGCTGAAGAACTTTCTTGGAGTAAAGGAATAAATCATTGGTTATGGAAGACAAACACAGATTGTCTATATGGAACTAGAAGTTACCGTAGTATTACAGTAGTGCCATTATGGTTTGTCCAAACAGACTAGGTGGAGAGGGTCAGAAATCCCACGCAGTTAATATTGAAGGAAGACGGGGGAAATTATAAATGAACAGGACACCATGTAAAACAATATTTATTTTTGCTCCACCTGCCACAGTTTCAGGCACAACTCACAGATTATATTGGGCAGGGGAACACATGGAAGTGCTACCAGCCACTAATTTGACTATGTTAAATAGAACTTTGGGACCTGAGATTATATAGTCCACAGACAAATTCATTCTCTGTAAGGCTGGGCCCATCTCCATGGAGACATGGGTGCATCATGAAAGTCAGCACAGGGAGAGTCAGAACCAGAGGGAAATAGCATTGACCAATGTAATAATAGTTAATGCTGTGACACTACCAACAATAGTTCTTGTTTACACATGCTGGAAGTGGATCCCTAGACAAAGCTTGGATCCAGCCAATGTTCGATCTCTTGTGGACTCGATTCCGAGAGACTAGGAAGCAGCAGAGGGAGAGCTGTAGCAATAAACAATCAGGAAACAAGACTTGATATGAGTTGTGAGTAAGGTAACATGATGGTGAAAGAAATCCTTAAAAAAGCTGACTGGAGCCATTTGTGGCAGCCAACAGGATCAGTCATTTTAGTGCAATGATGTTCTAAGTCATGATCCAGAGGGCCAGGTCTTGTCTAGGAGGAGGGCACTGTAGCACAGTAATCATATACTGTCTTCCAAAACACGCGAAGTAAGAAGTAGATCACAACTGAGCCTGCCACTGGTGAACACTTACATTATGCCTTACATAACAGCAGTTGTGTTTGTGAGGTGAGCTGGTCAGGCACAGTGTTGAAATAGTTGACATAGCAGCATGTAACCTGAAATAAGAGATATCCTAACATATCCTTCCCACCTCTCCTGAAGTAGTCTTCCACGCCTGCACAACCTCCGAAGGATTCTAATCACCCCTTTGACACTCCTATCCCCCATCACCTCTCCATAGGGGTATTATCTCCATTCGAGAACAAGGTGCATAGCCTGTCCAATTCACCAAAACCATGTTTCTAGGTCTGACACAGGATTATCCCAACCTATTAGAGGAAAGGCTACAAGTGAAAACTGTGAAAACAGCTTTATCAGATACCAGCTCTCAGATGAATCAGACAAAGACAGACTATGATTTACTGAGGACCAATAACAAATTTGAAGAATCTCCGGGTCCACACACATTTCCCAAAGATACACAGAGCGTCATGGATATTTCAGAATTATATATTGGGAAAGATCTGTTTGAGTACATTAGCAATGAAACCCATGAGTATTACAGTCAACATTGCAATAGAAGGAAACTGGATTAAAAATGTCATATTTGTCAGCATTATGGGATCCGTTTTTATAAAATAGTTTGGGCTTAGTATCCTTATGGGAATTTTGGAAACGCAAGGATCCATGATTACTGATCAACAAATCCATTGATAGACACATATTTCGCAAAGCGATGTCCACAAGATATTCAGACAAGTATTATCATTTTTACATTTTTCTGACAACAATAAACCAGATAATGCGGACCGGCTTCTTGAAGTGCAATTTGCAGTTGATTATTTTTCCAAAAAGTATAAAGAAATGTTTAATCTAAGTCAAAATATCTCAACTGATGAAGGAATGAAACCATGGTGTGGACAGTTAAATTTTACAATCCATCAAAAATTACCAAATAAGGCATACTCATAGGGATGTTGTGTGATTCGAGTACGGTATACATTTCTTCATTAAAGATATATCTCGGCTCTGAAGATCCCCCTGATAAAATGAACTTGCAAAACATGAATGTCCAGTGACTACTGACATTCCATGCTTTGACTCACAAATCTGTAGTAGTTCAATATGGTAAAGACGCTAGAAAATCTGAAGAGGAAATTTTAATGTTCACTCTGGATGTAGTGGCAGTCAGTGAAACGATATAGGAAGAATATCATTTCTGGTAAGATGGATTTCTCACGAGCAGAAATGTAGGGTAGAGGTTGAGTCATTGAATGTTCTAATCCTGCAAGAGAACACAATATAATGATGGACACAACAAACTAAATCTAAAACAGAAACTATACCAGGTACAGAGACGTGCACAATAACAATGAGGTAACATGCATGTCAAGGTAAACATGACTGAGCTAGAGGTTGCTCATCCTATACCCAAAAGATGTCAGCTCGAAAGCAGAGTGCATGGATGAGAGGCTGTGTACATCCACAAGCACCATCTCCATCTGACTTGCACGGTACACACTGCAAACTGCTTACAAAGATTTTGGGAGTGTATGTGTGGGTCAGTACAGTGGCCAGTTCAGTAATAAGAATATTCTCATCCAAATTTGCACCAAAAAGCTAATGGTTATGTTTCAGGTATATCTGCCAATGTCACAATCTGACGAAGAGGGAGAAGTATATGCAAAATGTGTATGTAATGAGGATGTAAATCTAATAATCATGAGTGACTGGAATGCTGTAAAAGGCAATGTAATACATGGCAGAGTTTAGGAGAATGAGCTTGATAATAGAAGTGATGAGTAAAAAAGTTCCATTTCTCTATAAGTCTGTTATTAATTATGAATATGCTATTTTAAAGTTACTGGAGGAAGAGGTATATTTGGAAAAAGTCTGAGGGACATGAGGAGATTCTATCTGGATTACATCATTGAGACATTTTGTAAAATCTGATATTGGATAGCAGGGTATACTCAGGAACAGATATACATTCACGTCACAAGTTAGTAATGACCAAGAGCAGACCGAGGCGTAAGAGAATAGTCCATAACTGTTAGTCAGTCACAGAAGTTGGACAGACAAATTTATGTATGCACGAGGTAACTGTAAAAGAACTCTTGTTACAGAATAAATACTGAAATTGATTCGTAAAGTAAGGAACTACAAAAATGTGCAATATATCACAGAAATACAGCGAAGTAAGTCACTTGTTTGAAACAGGAAAGCAAAGGAGGCAAAGTTAAATGACGCGAAAGTAATTCCACTGTTGAACTCGGAGGACTAAGCTGGCATGTGGTAAGAGTGCATTAAGGCTTCTATGTGTGGTAGGATCTGTTTGATGACATGACAGAAGAAGAGTTTGAACACATAGGTGATGCAATGAAAATTAGGAGTTGAATAAATTATTGGGAGACCTGTAATCCAATAATGCTGGAGGCACACGAAGTCCTAAAACTCCTAGTGGAGGAGGGAGTGAAGCAGTTGGGGAGGGGAATTTTACTTTTGGAACACAAATTTATTTTTCTGGTTTATCACAATGTGTAATTGACTTTCATATAATTCTAAGTATTTGGCCTCTGGTTCTACAGAGGAATGACTAAAATTCAGTGGACTGTTGTGGTAAGAAATGAAGAGTTTCACCACAGGAACAGTGGCAAGAAGGGACAAACTTAAAGGGAATGCGTTAAGACACTAACAATTAACTTTCATCATACTTTGGGGAGCTACAGAGGTAATAATTTCAGTAGATGGCAGAGATTGGAATATGTCCAGAAAATAACTGGGTGTTATACTGTGAGGTTATGTAGTTGGGATAGAGGAGTTCACAGTACGCCAAATCAAACCAGTCAGGAGACTGCTAAAACATCAGTATTTCTCATGAACTGTTCTGGATCATGTACAACAAATCTTATAAGAGAAAACTTTTACTGTAAATTTTTAGGTTGAATACCTAAAATCTTATTCAGCTGTCTAAAATACGATCACGGGAGAATACCACATTTATATGGCATCCTATTATACAATATATTGCCTTATGTGTAATTCTCTCATAGTCACTTCATTTAATTAGACTACATTAGATTACACTTTTCTTGCTCATCTTATGATCTCTCAAAGACACTATCCACTGTGTTCAACTGCTCTTCCAAGTCATGTGTCATCTGACAATTTCATAGCCAAGGTTTTCCTTTCATCTTTTTTAACTTCTTTGTTCAATGTACCGACTGAATAGCATTGTTGGTAAGCTCCAGCCCTCTCTCCCTACCTTAACACTATTCCCCTTATGCGTCTTTCAGCACTTAACTGCTGTGTGGCATCCATACAATTTATGAACAACTTTTCTCTCCATGTACAAAAGTCAAACCAAACACCTTTTAACCATCTACATTTCCAAATTGCTTTGTTATTGAGGAAACAGTTTTGGTGATATATTATGCTGTCTTCAGGCCCCACGCCCAATGTGTTTGAAGTTTTCCCACCTCTGGCCCAGTCACAATAGGGGCCAGTATTCAATGACTGGCATCTAGATTTTTGATACGACGCTCACTTTAAACATCACCTGCCGACTGCTCAATTGTCCGTATAAAACAGTCTGTACAGAAAAGCCAAGGTCCGACAACCATCTGTGAGAAGATGGGTCATTTGAGCTCAATAAAACACATGGAGCAAAATATGTCCATCTTGTGTGTTACGTATATGTCATTCTTTATGTGGCTAGTTTTCGAAATAGCTCTTTAATGCCTACTTATTTTTCTTCACTGCAGTATATTTGTCCTATTCTCTAAGTAGCGAGTCATGTTTGTCAGTAACTATATATATTTAAAATTGGACCTCTCCCTACCTCCTAGAGCTCTGTAAAATGTTCTGCATGCCTCCATTAATGTGGTGAAGGCCTTCAAGATAGGTTCCTTAAACTAGACTGACTTCGGTACTCTCCACATATTACTTTTATCATATTCTAAAGGTGCTCTGTCTGGCCAACATTTTACAGTATATGCCCCTGTGTGTTTAAAGTATTCATCACTTCTTTTCCCTATTTCTGTAATTAACCTGGTGTGTAACTAGGCTGATACAGAAAATTTAACCTACAGATGAATGTCACCGATTCTTGTTTTCTAAGTAGTGAACCTACCGCATTTTTACGTACCTTCACTTTCCAAATGGATGTTTTTTTTCTTTTTGTGTTATGCAGTTTCTCTGGTGTCCGACTTTTAGTTGGCTGCTCTAAATTTTTAGAATTGATGGAATTACTGGGCTGCAGGTTAGATTATACATTTACATGGATGTCATACTTACGACCTGATTCACGATTCATTTAGTGATACGTATTTTAATGTACATTAATGTAGACTGGGCAACAGACCATGCTTCCTTGTCTGTCCCAATTCTACATAACTAGGTCTGCAATCCCAGCTTTACTTGTATGCATACTTCCTGTATCTGGTATACTCCTGTATCATAATACATTTCATACTATACACAAGTAGAGAGTCAAATGAACCATGAAAAAAAGGTCATATTGTATGGAACACACCTGAGGAACTACTTGTCAAACAAAATTATCCGACATAAGAACTTCACAACCAAGTCTGATACTTTCTGAAGGTAGTCTCACGTTGACTATTCATGTCTGGCCACAAAAAGTAACTTGTTTTTTGTTCTCCTCTTCCATTCACCAGGCAGGCCCGACGGCAGTTTGTAACCTCCAAATGGATCTGGTAGCTCATATTTCATTCCAGCCATAATGACAACTAAACTTCAGATTAAAATGGGTGCCTGGTGCATCTTGTGGACAATTTGAATGTGTACAACATCTTAGAATCACAATTGTAAAGAAACACTCTACTGGACGATATCTGTCACCTAAATCTCTCCTTGGTTTCCTTTACTTCCATTAGATTACCACTCCTTAACATCCCCCCTGCCACATTAACATGTGTGTTTGATGTTTGTTATGTATCTGAAATAATTTACATTTTTTATTTTTATCATAAATAAACTCATTACTAAGTAACAGTACAGTACTAAAAAGTACCATTACGCAGAATGTGCTTTTGTCTTATAGCAAATGACAGTGTTTTCGTCCAGGCGACACAGCAAGCTAATGGCGTTAGAACGAGCAAACGTGGCCGTCCTCAGATCCGGTGCATGAAACACTGGCTACGTAGTAACATTATTCTAATTTACATCTCTTTGTTGACTGTGAACAACTCTAATAGATATTAAGAGTTGTCAGTGGTTTACAACAATTACTTGTGAAAGAGAAAGATCAAGGAATTTCGTCAAAATATTACGTTGAATTACGTCAATTGAGGCATTACATTGAATTCTGCAGATGGAAGGAAATTAATAATACAAGAATGATATTTCTGGTAATATTGACATTTACATCTATAGTTTCCTACGGTTGTTACAAGGACGAGTGATATTTACCTGCAAGATTCTCTAACTGTTTTCCCTCGAACATAGCTCGTACAAAAGCAATTACAGAGATTGCCTTTACCTTATTTCCTCCATAATTTGCAGTACTATTCTTCTTTTGGAGCCATGGTAGTACAACCAACTGTCGTGCAATGAGCATTAACAGCGACTATTAGTGCCACAACAAAGGAATTGGATGTCAACTATTGAAGGAAAACAGGCTGTACGCAGGAGCGAGCAGCATCTGTTGAAACGAAAAAAGTCAGTGACTTATTTGGTTTCACCAACATACAGCGTAAAATGCACTACTTGTTCTGCCATTTGTAGAAGTATGACTAGTTTCATTTCAACACCAAACGATACGCGACACTCTTAAATGACTATTCAGTGAAAAAAACGAAAATTGACAATTTGCGATTCAGTTTCTTGCCTCGCTGTTTTCGGTCAAAAATCTATCATCTTGAACTTATAAGATACATCCTGGGAGATAATGCAACAGCCTTTACTGATTTTGAAAGTTTCAGTCAGGTGACCAAAGAGTTGTCTTCAAAACTGTCACATTCAAAAACGAGAATCTTGCCAAGATTAATGGAACGACAATTGGAATCTGAAGGACAGAAAGAATGTCCTCAAGAACGAGTCACTGGTTTATAATTTCCTTAAAGGGTTATCTGAGTGCTTTGGCGTTATCTCCAGGAACGAACTGGTCAGGCAAAGTTACGTTACTGGACCTCCGATTCAAACAAGGATTTTCAGCATGAAGGCTATTGCAGAGAAGTAAGCGTTGGTTGTTCAACAAGAACACAGCTCATTTCTGAACTATTTACCACTGTAATGCCAGAGCAACCTGGAATGAGTTTGGTGAAACCAAGAAAGGCACCACGTGCAAAATGCGGCAATTGTAGACTCGGATAAATATTTAGCGGAGGGATATTTGCCTAGAAACAGCGATCCCGTAAACTGGTGAGAAACAAGAAAATTACAATGGCCGACGCTGTATCAATTTGTTCCAAAAGCGTTATGCATCGGAGCAACATCAGTGCCCTGTTAACGAATATTTTTAAAAGCACGACAAATATCCACTGAGGAGAGACATCGACTGAAGAGGGTCAGATTTTATTTATAAATTCCTTTTTGAATACACATATGGTAATACTGACTAAATGAAAGCAGACACACTAATTACAGTTGTAATTTGTATACTGTACATTTCCAATTGAGGTAGCAAGATATAAGAAGTATCACTTGATAAACATTTAGTATTATTTTGCAACATTTGTAACTTTTACAGCAGACGATGTTTAAAACTTTAATATCTCACCATTAATAGGGCAGTAACAATTTTTACTATTTTTAAGTTCTTTAGAACTAGGATCAAACCAGATAAAAATTCCGGGTTAGTGACATGAATTAAAAAGGCGATGTGACTTCCTTTCACTAACTGTGTGAGAGTGGAGAGTCATGAAAAAGAAAGTGTTCTTCCCGGTGGT
The DNA here is from genome assembly GCF_023897955.1 of Schistocerca gregaria. Taxonomy (NCBI): domain Eukaryota; kingdom Metazoa; phylum Arthropoda; class Insecta; order Orthoptera; family Acrididae; genus Schistocerca; species Schistocerca gregaria. Next base: position 3,086,464 of record NW_026061803.1, on the reverse strand, counting down.
TGACCAGTTGTGATCCGATTTCAGAGAAGAAGCTCTGCCCATCTCTAAATCTGCCGCAGCGATTTGCTTGGCTGGAAGAGTGGGCCTCCGACACAGAGACTTGAGCAAAATGCTCGGCAATCGCGTTTGCGTCGGTAAACAATACGCTATTTATCCTAACACTGAACACCTGTTAGGGTCTGGTACCCGAAAAGACGCTTGATTTTTGCCCAGACTTGCGAAGGTGACACATGGCACCCAGTGGTCGAGATTTCTCTCTCCAAACACTCCTGCTTCCATCACTTGGTAAGTTGCCGAACAAGGGCACAGAGCTGTTGTAAAGGCAATGAGGTGCTCCAGGAAGGATGTTTCTTATGCCACTGTAGAGCTCACCGACGCTCCTTAACTGCTTTACAGAGTTCTGGCGACCACCAAGGGACTGCCTCACACCTCTGGCACCCTGAAGAGCGAGGGACCGCGTTTTTCTGCAGAGAAACAATTTTGTCACCTGCTCAACCATAAGATCGGTGTTACCATGTGGGGGAGAGTCAACGGTAACATCAGAGGTTAAAATTTCCCAGTCTGCCTTGTTTAAAGCCCATGTGGGCAGGCGTCTGTATGCCTGATGCTGGGGCAGTGACAGGAAGATGGGGATGTGGTCACTACTATACAGGCCGTTATGTTCTCTCAGCATCGGATTACAGAAGGACGGGGAAGGAAGTCGGCAGTGCCTTTCAAAGAATCCATCCCGGCATTTGCCTAGAGTGACTTAGGGAAATCACGGAAAACCTAAATCAGGATGGACTGACGCGGGATTGAGACTTCGTCCTCCCGAATGCCAGTCCAGTGTGCTAGCCACTGCGCGACCTCACTCTGTCGTTAAGTGATCACCAGTGGATAGATGGGAGAGGTCCTGGGCTGCAAATTGATAAATCAATGGCCGAGTAACTACATCGAGCCACATTGAATTGTGTAGCGGCCCCAGTGTTTAAGAGGTAGAGGTCGAACTGAGACAGTAATGTTTCGATGTCTCTGACTCTGCCAGTAAGCACACTGCCACCTCAAGGGGTTATGGGCGTTCAAATCTCCCAGAAGTAGGAAAGGCTTAGGGAGTTGATCAATCAGTGCACCTAATACAATCAGGTGTACTGCACCATCTGGAGGAAGATATACATTGCACACAGTTATTTCCTGCGTCGCCCATATTCTGACAGCCACAGCTTCAAGAGGGATTTTTTGGGGGGGTTTTAGGGGGCACAACTGCAATTGTAATTAGCGCCCAGACTAAGTTAGGAATGCTCCGCGAGGCACAAGGTTAAAACAGCAACTAAAAGGGACAATACTATACAAGACGGACAGGCAGAGGATTAAAAAAAACTGCATAATCAAATGTCAGACAGGTTTGTCAAGTTGACAAAACGAAGAACGTGAGCACCTGCTCCTGGGTCATCCGCTAAAATGGCATCCAGAGTACATGGCAGGCGAAGATCAACACGCAGTGTATTAAAATTTGGACGGAACTTTAATACGTGGCGGACCGTCAGCAGATGGCGATGGCTGAAGAGGCAGTGTCCAATTCGTAACCGGGCCAAAACGACCTCTTCCCACCGAGAAGGGCATGAAGAGGACGTCCAAGCCGCGGCAAGAGGTTTCAAGGGCGGAAGCTTGTTGTCCCTAAGTACAGCCCAATCGGCATGACACAGTGACAAAATGCGCTGTCAAATGACCCTGCTACAATCTGATGAAGGGACACAACAAGAAGCTGTCTGAGGCTGGAGGACCACAGCCTTGGCCACGGCATCTGCAGCTTCGTTCCCAGGGATACCGACATGGCCAGGAACCCACAAAGCTAACCGGAGAACCGTCGTCCACCAGCTACTGAAGAGAGCGTTGGACCCGGTGCACAAAAAGGTAAACCGGATATGGATCACTGAGGCTGTGGATAGCGCTCAGGGAATCGGAGCAGATGACATAAGCAGATTGTCGGTGGCGGCAGATGTAAAGAACAGCCTGGTAGAGAGGAAATAGCTCAGTTGCTAAGAGCGAACAATGGCTATGGAGCCGGTATTTGAAACTGTGTGCCCTGACAATAAAAGAACACCCGATACCGTCATTGGTCTTAGAGCCATCTGTATAAATGAAGGTCATATTAAAGAACTTCGAACGAAGTTCGACAAAACGGGAGCGGTATACCGAAGCTGGGGATACCTCCTTTGGGAACGAGCTGAGGCCAAGGTGAACGCGAACCTGAATCTGGAGCCAAGGTGGCGTTTGGCTCTCGCCCATTCTAAAGGTTGCAGGGAGTGTATATTTAAGTTGCTGAAGGAGGCAACGAAAGCGTACTCCAGGGGGTATCAGGGCAGAGACATACAACCCGTATAGACGGTCGAGAGTGTCGTCAAAATAAGGACCTATAAGACGGGCGGTCCAGCATTGATAGTAGCCGACAGGCATAACGACAAATCGCGCAGGTAGGTTAGTGACAATTCACCGGCTTCAGCATGAGACTCTCGATGGGACTAGTATAAAACGTTCCTATCGCAAGACGTCAACACCGATGTTGTATGGAATTGAGGCGGCGTAAGATAGACGGCCGTGCAGAGGAGTATCCGAAGCTCCCAATAATCCAGCTTGGAGCGGACGATCGACCGATATATGCGAAGTTGGACGGTTCGATCCGCTCCCTACGACATAGCACTGAGAACACGGAGGAGTTTCCTGTCAAATGTAACACCTAAAAATTTTGTTGCCTCCACAAATGGGAGAGCAATGCTACCGACTCGTAAGGATGGTGGGAGAAACTCTTTGTAGCGCCAGAAGTTAATACAGACCGTCTTCTCGGCGACACTCCTGGAGTAAAGACGGTCAAGAGAACGCTAAAGACAGCGGTCCAGGAAACATGTAAGCTGCGAGCTGCAGTAAATGGTAAAATCGTCCACGAAAAGGGAGCCTGATACATCAGCTGGGAGGCAATCCATTATTGGATTGATCGCTATGGCGAAGAGACCGACGCTCAAAACTGAGCCCTGTGGCACCCCATTCTCCTAGCGAAAGGCGACGGACATGACAGAACCCACACGTACCCTGAACTGTCCATCGATTAAAAATGCATGAATAAAATATGGTGCGGAGAATGCCCGCCCTCCAACAGGTGTCGTAAGCTTTCTCCAAATCAAAGAACTCATCCGTGGTCAGGCGCTTGTGCAAGAGGTTATTCATAACGAAGTTCGACAAGGTAACCAGATGGTCAACAGCAGAGCGGCGCCTACGAAATACACATTATACATTGGTAAGTAGGTGTCGAGATTCGAGCAGCCAAACCAAACGAGAGTTATCCATTCGCTTCATCACCTTACAGACACAGCTGGTAAGCGAGATGGGTCGATAACTGGAAGGCAAGTGCTTGTCCGTTCCAGGCGTAGGAATTGTGGCAATAGATTAGCGCCAGCATGTGGGAACACCACCCTCCATCCAGATGGGATTATAAGTACGAAGAAGGAAACCTTTACCCACAAGATAAAGGTTCTTCAGCATCGGAATATGAATAGAATCAGGTCTTGGAGCGGAGGACCGTGACCGGGCAAGTGCATTTTCGAGTTCCCGCATGGTGAATGTGGCATTGTAACTTTCACGATTCGAGGAGCGGAAGTTAGGTGGCCTAGGCTCCTCTGCCTGTTTTCGGGGGAGGAAGGCAGGGTGGTAATGAGCAGTTCTCGAAACCTCAGCAATAAATCGGCCAAAGGCATTGCCGACATCCTTAGGGGCCACAAGGACGTCATTCGCGACCGTCAAGCGAGATGCTGGTGAGTGGACCTTAGTGCTAGATAGCCGGCGCAGGCTACCCCAGACAACAGAAGAAGTAAAACTGTAAAGAGCTTGTGAAAGCAGCCCAGCTGTCTTTCTTGCTTTCTTTAATAACACGACGACACTGTGCACGTAATCGTTTATAATTAATACAATTCGCCATCGTATGGTGGCGTTTAAAGGTGCGTAAAGCATGTCGACGAGCACGTATAGCGTATCTACCTGCTGTGGTCCACCAAGGGACCGGTGCGCGACGTGGAGAAGAAGCAGTGTGAGGAATGGAATATACAGCAGCAGTGAGAATGACTTCCGTGAGGTGTGCGACCTGACTATCGCAGCTTGCGAAGGTTTGATCCTGGAAGGTCGCCCTGGAAGAGAAGAGCCCCCAGTCTGCTTTGGAGATGTGCCAACTAGTTGAGCATGTAGATGGGGTATGATGCAGGAGATGGATAACACAAGGGAAGTGGTCACTCTAATATGTAGCAGAAAGTGCATACCACTCAAAACAGCGTGCAAGTTGGGTAGTACATATAGAGGAATAAATGGGGATAGGTGTGAGTTGTGTCCAAAAGAAAAGTAGGGGCGGCAGTATTGAGGCTGACAAGATTGAGCTGGTTCAAAACGTCTGCTAAAAGAGAGCCCCTCGGACAGGATGCTGGAGAGCCCCAAAGAGGATGGTGAGCATAGAAGTCTCCAGTTAACAAAAATGGTGCAGGCAGCTGAGCAATAATTTGCATCATGTCTGCCCCAGTAGCAGCAGATGACGAATGAGTGTAAACGGTACAAACGGAAAAAGCGAAAGTGGGGAGAGTAATTCGGACGGCAACTGCCTGCAGGCCCGTGTTCAATGTGATGGGATCGTAGTAAATATCATCCTGGACCAGCAACATAACCACTCCATGAGCTGAAATACCTGCAGCAGTGGGTAGGTCAAAAACGCACAGGATATAGTGTGCCAAGGCAATTTGATCGATTCATTTCCTGGAGAGCTATGACGAGCGGACAGTGCAAGTGGAGCAGCACCTTTAAGTCCTCTCGGTTGGAGCGAATGCCGCGAATATTCCAGTGAGTAAGTGCAATCATGAGAAGAAAAACAAGATGCAAGAAGGGGGTCACCTCAAAGGCCGCTGAGGGCCTGGCTTTGAGCGAGCACTGCCGCCGCTATCAATAGGCGGATTGTCATTGTCCATTGGTTCAATAGGTTCATCGGCCATCTTGTTAAGATGGCCGGGAGGGGGAGCTTCCTCCAACGGTGAACGGCCAGATGTTGGGCTACCAGCGGTGCGGCCAGGGGAAACGGATGACGGCTTGGAGCGGCAACCGCTGGGTGCAGCAGGAAAAGAAATGCGCCGTGGCGGAGAAGGAGAACATTGCTTCCTATGAGCCTTCTTGGAAGGTCGTTTAGTGGTAGTACTGGTCGATAGCTGGGAGTTCGAGGTTCGTAGGAAGTCTGCACTGGACGGTTCCTTCTTGAAGGCCCGTGCATCTGACTTCTGGGTTTTCGTCTTGGCAGAAGCTGATGAAGGTGCTTGTGTCTGAGGGGTGACGGGAGGAAGAGGAGACGTCGACCGGGCGGTCTTAGCACTGGCCGAACGGACGACCGTAGTGCTTAAGATCAGATCGCGTGTCTGCATCGATAACTCCCTGGTAGTCCGAGGAGCGGCGAGGACGGTACTATATTTCCCCGCTGGCAGCAGCGTGGGCTTCCTAATAGCAAATAGCTTGCGAGGAGCTGAGGTGGATAGTTTCTCTTTGACCCGAATTTCCTGTATACAGCGTTCTTCCTTGTAGATGGGACAGTCGTGGGAGGATGCTGCATGGTCACTCTTGACAGTTCACAGAATGATGAGATGGAGGTGGACGGTCACCCTCATGGACATCCCTGCCACAATTGACATTTAGCCGCGTTAAAACAAGACTGGCGAGTGTGATTAAAACGCTTACACTGGTAGCAGCGCGTAGGTGTCGGGACTTTGGGGCGAAAAGAAATAACCTCGTAGCCCGCTCTGATGCACAGCAGCTGTTGAACACTATCAATGGTCAAGAAAAGTGTTCGGGTTGGTACAAGGTCATTGTTGACCTTTTCCATGACCCTATGGACAGCCGTCATGCCCTGCTCAGCGAGGAAATACTGAATCTCCTCGTCAGTCAGTCCATCGATCTAGTGTATACCACACCATGAGACGAATTTAAAGTGCGGTGAGCCTCCACCCAGACAGGGAACGTTTAGGAGTGTGGCCCGAAGCAGTTTTTGTGCCTGGAAGGTGCTCTCAGTTTCTAGTAACAGGGTACCGCTACGCATCCTGGTACGTGATTTTACACATCCAGCTTTGGCATCTACGCTCTTCTGGACAACTAAAGGGTTGAAAGAAGAAAAATCTTGTCCATCCACAGATCTAGAAATTACAAGGAACTTTGTGGCAGGCGGTAGTACTTTTGTAACTGGTGGCTGGTCAAGTTTCCGTTTTTTGACTGAAGTCGAGAGAGAAGAAGAGATATCCATTGCGGAGTAATCCCCTTATGATTGCCAACGTCTCCAATGGCGCGTTCCTTCCTTGTGGGGACCCTCTCAAAGGGCACTCCCACCTCATGTCACACCTCCCAAGAAACGGACAGAGGGAACAATAGGCATGGTCGGAAGGTTTCCCTGGGCCCGGCCTATACCAGGGGGTATGTGCGTGCCTTACTTGTCTACCCAGCGCGGTGAATTACGCGTTAGCCCGTCACCGAATACGCGTGTGAACGTGTGGGTCGGCCTTCAGGCACACAGGGAGGAAAGAAGGAGAGGAAAATGTAGGGAGAGAGGGAGAGAGAGGGCAGACTGTCTCAAACGCCGAGGCGGAGGCCAGGGAAGGAGGAGCAGGAGAAGGAGCGGAGAAGGAGGGGGGAAGGAAGAGGATCAGTAGGAAGAGGAGGAGGGGGAGGGGGGAAGGAGGAAGTGGAGGAGGAGGAGGAGGAGGAGGAGGAGGTGGAGGGTGAAGGAGGATCAGCATGAGGAGGAGTGGGGAAGGAGTGGGGAAATGAGGGGGAAAGGAGGGGGAGGGGGGAAAGGAGGAGGGGGAGGGGGGGAACAGAGGAGGGGGCGGAGGGGGGAAGGATGGGGGAAGGGTGCAGGGGTGGAAGGAGGGAAAAGTAGGGGGGAAGGATGGGGTAAGGTGGAGGAGGAAGGAATGTCGAGGGAGAAGGCTGAGGAGGAAGGGGCGGGGGAGAAGGCAGAGGAGGAAGGAAGAGGGGGGAGGAAGAGGGGGACGGAGGAGGAAGAGGGGGAAGGAGAAGGAGGGAAGACAGTAAGAGGGAGGAGGATAATGAAAGGAACCAAAGGAAGGAAGAAACCATAATAAGTGAAAAACCAAATGACCACAAATATAAGTAGTGGAACCGTTTCTGGATGCAGGCTCGATCTACCCTCTTGAGGGAGAGGGACTCTTTTTAGTCGCCACTTAGGACGGGCAGGAATACCGTTGGCCTATTCTTGCCCTGGACCCACAGGGGGAAGAGGAATTTGAAAGGGCACAGGTTCACTAGAGAGTTTAGGACAAACATGAACACCACCTGACACTGATATAGACGCTACGGTTCCTGTCATATGCCTTATAACCGCGTAACTGGCCTTCAACAAAGCGATCTCACGAGCGCAATCACCAACTATGCCAAAAGCTCTTTTGATAGCGTTTTGGTATTCCTGTGGGGTGAGTGGCCCAGTTATCCTCTGTTTGTTGCCGCCTTATATTGTTAACAAACCTTAGTGCATAAGCCAAAATCCTTTGAGTTTCCTTTAAAGGGGAATACTTACACTACGATTCAGCATTAAGCTCAATAACAGACATCAAAGACACCTACACCCCTTTCTGGCGCATCTCCTATCACAAGTGAAGGAAAAGTGCTGTAGTCCAGGTCACTACTGAATAGCCATGATGGGGCAGAGCACCACTGCAAAAGTGAATCCATATGTGCTGCGCTGATGCCACGTGATAAGCAATCAGTGGGAGTGTCTTCTGATTTGATGTGTCTCCAGTTGGAAACAACTCATTTCCTGAATTTCAGAGACTCTGTTGACAACAAAGGTTTTCCCGTGAGACTACGTTGCAGCCAGCTGAGAACTATTGGAGAATCCGTCCAAATATGGATATCACTACTGTTTACAATGTCTAAGTCACTGGCCAAATTATGAATGAGCCGAGCAAGACGAAAAGCATCTCATAATTCCAGTCACAGAACAGATAGTTCTGTGACAGGGGCTAAACGAGATTCGGCCACAGCCAATGAAACTACTATCTTGTTGTTGGGAAGAACACATATGATGTATACACAGGCATCATATGCCAACTGTGAAACATCACAGAAACATGGAATTTCGAATTTAATGTATTGAGGACAGGGAATGACATGCCTGCTAATAAAAATATCAGTTCGTTAAGGCAGTTACATATAAAGGACATTCCATTCATCAGCTAGGTTGGATAGAAGGACTTAATACAAGTCAAGGCTTAGTTGACATAAGCGCTGCAAGAACAGTTCCATCTTGTGACTAATGGGTCAAAAAGGCCTAGTTGCTCAAAAATGAATGCTGTTGTAGACAGGCGATCTTTGAGCACCGATGATTCTTCAGCTTCGAGTGGCACTCAAAAGGATAAGAGCTGTGGTACCGTAAGATTCCTAATGTTTTTATTACTTCTCCATCAATGAGATTACAAGGTACAAACGTTTCTGTGTGCTGCACTGGAATTTGTTCCACAACCTTGTGGCTATTGGAGTTCCATTTCCTCAGTAGAAACCATCCAGAAGCTGATAGCTGAGTCACCTGGGTTTCTGAGTTTCAGATTCCATATCTGACTCGCCTATGAAGTCGCCCACATAGAAACTAATCAACAAAGTTTAGGCTGCCACTGAAAACTTGTCTTGATTTTCGAAGCCTAACTGTTGGAGACATGTAGTCGCAATAAAGGCAGCAGGAGCAGTTCCATAAGTGGCTGTGGACAATCCATATTCTTGTATCAGCTCACACGGTGATTCTCACCACAGAATTCTCTGAAAGTTACTACTATCAGGATGGAGAGACAGTGATACCTGGCCTCGTAACTGAATGATAGAAAGAGCTCGAAAAACTAGATTTCGAAGCAGCAGATTCCGACATCTCGTAACAAGTTTCTTACTTAAGTGTTTCAATACTATACCTTACCAATTATGTAGTATATCGATGCGAAAATTACGACAGATCACTGGCGACATCCAATGGGAAGTTACTGGCAATGCTTGAGGGAAGATCGCTTGAGCGGCTGACCACGATTTCTCGTTAAGGTTTGTTTGTAAGCTCAGGATCGTTCCTCGAAACTACTATGAAATTATCGAGCAAGGTAACGCAGTAGTTAGCAAAATGTACTCGTATTCGGGAGGTTGACAGTGCAAACCTGCGTCCGGTCAGGTAAGTATAGGTTTTCTGTAATTTCCCTTAACTATTTACTGCGAATGCCATGTTGGTTCTCTTGAAAGGGCATGGCCGATTTCCTACTCCATCCTTCCATGAATATGCTCCTCCTCGTTGTCAACAGGACGTTAAACTTTAACCTGCTACTCCTCCAGCTACGAAATAGGAGTTAATATTTGCCTATATCTATGGATACCACAATTTGCACACGGAATGTGGTGTCACTAAAAACCTGTGTGCCATACTTTGCGAACGATTCTTTTGTTCATCAGCAAGTAATTAAAATTGGTGCCATAGCGAAAACATTTATCCGGCTGTGTTGGCTATCGTCAGACGAGGCAAAGGAAGTAGAGGCAGCTCAGCGTCGGAAAGCAGGGAAGTCGCATTTGTCATTAGTTTGAGTATAAACGAACTTTATTTGCGTTAATTAGGGCGTATATAACACCCCTGCACACCCACCAATTTACTGGCTGACAGACGACCAATTCCATGACAGCCTACACACGTCCCGACCGACTAAACTCTGTGATTACAATGCGGGCCTGCTGTCGTAGTTTCTTTATTTTATGTTTAGTTCATTGTGTTTGCCCTATGGGATCCCGCTCGGTTTTTCACAAAAGCAAAAACGGGTGAATCGTGCATTACGAAACAGCTGAACATCATAAAACCATTCTTAAGCGAAAATACTGCAGTCCTGACAGAGGTTGTAAACTTCGAGGAGAGACTGTTAGCTACGTATATTACGATTTGTCGCCAATGGCAGGAGACGTAAGATTCAGTGTTCTTCTGCTGCCACAATTATTAACTAAAGTTGTTCCTGAAATGTGCAACGTGATTTATAGTTGACTGAGAAAATACATCGTGGTAAAGCAAAATAAATAAAACAAAAGTCATTCGTGAAAACATTATTGATTTATTTGTGGATGTAGCACAACAAGATTACCTGTAAATTTCCGAGACCCATATTCGAAGAAGAAAGATTACACATGGTGGAGGCGCGCATCATCTAATAAATACAACAGATGAATAAGAAATGAAGCATTTAGCGACTGTTAGAACTGAAAAAAACTACATGGCACATGGCATGCATATAGGCTGGAATTTTTCAGTACTTACAACAGTGAAGCAAGTACATTTTATGAATTAACGTCCATGGAATGTCGATACTTCAGTTTTAGATTTCATTTCCGATAAGTATCGGAAATAAAACCTAAAAAGAGAAAGAAGGTCGACAGACTTAACCTCGTGTTGCATAAAGAGAAACCAATATGTATTCGTTAAAAAATGAAACAGGTGCCTCATTTCTTGCATCTCTATTGTTAATACTCCTCGCACGATGTGCCGCAAATACATCAGCAGTCTTTAAATTTCTTTAAAAACTCAGTCCTTAAAGTATCTTCTCCTCGGACGTCGACATGTATATTAGAATACTATTTAATTCCGTCGGCTGTGACAAAACATGAATTTTAGTCGGGTGGTTGGCACGATCACGCACACTCGACACAATCTGTTGGGTCGGCTATCCAGTGGTGCGTCGCGCCCGACAGTGAAAGTTGGTCGGTCGGTCAAAACACCGACACACAACCAATTTGTCGGACGGACATTGGTTGAGGCGCCACGAGAGGCGCTGCTGGCGAGTCACGTGATCAGGCTGACGGCTGCGACAGACGAAAGGAAGAGCTGTGAATCATTCAGATGCATTGCTCGTTGAGATAAAGTTCGAAGTGCTTTTTTTGAGTTGTTTGATGGAGTTGGTGTTGTTGGTGGAGTATTTTTCGCTGTTGTTGGAGTTTAACAATAACGTGACCAGTTCTATGTGTGTAATGATTTACAAGCTTTAATTCCTTCTGAACAGAGACCGAAAACCATGAGAAGGGGTTTGCTGGAGACAAATCTTGTGCAGAATTAAGAACAATTTGAGGTGGCTTGAAGAGCTACCCTGACAACACTGAGAAGAGCGAAGAGGAAGTATATCAAGGACATCATCGTGGATGCAGAAACAGGCGAGAGCAGACAGTGTCACAGTAACGCTTAGAACGTTCACAGGCTACAAAGGATATTGTCGAAGATGTAAAATAGTTGCAAACGACTGAAATCGCCAGAAGATGGAAGGAGTACTTCTACCATCTCCAATTGTAATGAAACCAAAGTAGGATTCTATTTCCATTCTAACTACGGCTGACCCACACCACTGTCGTCCCTCCTCCCTCCCCCCCTTTCCCAATGCACACAGCATGATTTCCAAACGAATCAAATAGCTTAAGAAGGGAAGCCCAGGTGAAAACAGAATACAAGCCAAATTGATCCAGACTGGACGTGAGAAACTTACTTGCAGCAGACTACACCAGCAGATAATTGTATGGACCAAAGAAGAAATACCAGAAAGGAAAACGCTGCTAATCTATGCAGTCCATAAACGAGGATGATTGACTAAGGAGGGCCACTCAACAATAACACACATTTGTCTAAGATACGTCATCTTGTCCAGCTGCTCGTATAGAGAACTCAACTCTTGAAAATTAGTAATTGATGAATTCAGAGAGCCAAGGTTCTGAACAGTAGATCAGATCTTCGTTCTTTGGTAATTCACTGAAAAACAGATGACACAGTAAGGAACCAGATTTAATCTGTTGATTTCACAAGTTCTATGATTGCAAACACCACAGAAGCCTGTTCATTAGCACTCGTCGACAGGGTCAATATACTGGTCAAGTTGTTACTGTGGGTGGAAGACCAGTCCTGCAACTGAGTTTCTCAATGGGAACCCTTCATATCGAATAGAGATCAGCTCCATGATCTATGCAGGGAACCTGTCCTACAGCCCAATGAATCTGTTTTGGTCGAGGTGAATGTCGAGACCATTAAGGATTCAGCTATAAAAAATATTGATCCTAGAAATAGTACTATATTCCTGAGACGAGTCGAGTATCGACTGGACATAGTGGGAAGGTAACTTTTAGCCACATGCTGTCCTTTGGGTCTGACTGCATGGAACTGAATTAAGGAAGAACATATTCGCGTTTTTGCATTGAGAGAGTAGCAGAGAGACACTGTGGAACAGAGGCGACAGTGGCAGTGGTAGAGATAACTGGTGGAGACCGCTGCTGAGAGTGAGTGGAGCCTAGATTTTTCCAGGCATCGTCACGGTGGGGGGTAGGGGGGGGGTGGTAGGGGGAATTATTTTCATGTTTTCCACACCCCTATAGCCATCTTTTTGTTCCCCATTTTAGTGGAGTATGAATACTTAACTCAGAGAGATGGGATAAAAGATGTGCAATGTTCCATGTTACAACAGCGTACGTTCATGCGCCAAAATGTTTGATGAAGAAACGAAAATGAGACTGTGCAGCTGGTTCCCCACTTTTCTGTCATTCTTTTACAGAGATACATTTTCACCTGTTTGTTCTCAGGGGAGCATTTTTAAACTGCTGGTATACTACAAAAATGTCAGTGTAGGGGTGACAACCTATTACATGAATGAATACATACATTTGACTGGGGAGGGGGGGGGGGTGACATCTGTAGCCAGTAGCTGGTCTAATAAAAACATTGAAGTAACAAGTGAAAACGCAGTGCCAGTAACTCAAGGTTCAATATGTTAAAGTCACTATGCAGGCAGTCAGAGCATACTGTAAATCTGACTTTGCCTTCTTGTTATGTGAGCACTTTGGTTACAACGATTATAACAATTGTTCCTGTAACTGGTATTCAATCATGTCTTCCATGTCCCTGGTTGTCACTAAGATGGCGACACTGGTACCGGGCTCTGGGATGGTTATTAATTTCAGGTTGCCTACATTACAGCTTCCAAGGACAACAGAAATTTTATAATTATTATCTCACATAATTGACCAAATTCAGACATTCATAAAGCCATAATTTACTCATTTAGATGTGTAATATAGTGGAAGTTCAACGGAATAACACAAATAGTTAGTAACTTGAGGAACCAAGTGCTTTTCGACTCCCCGTAGATTGTGTGCGTATACCTGGACTTTATCAATTCATTGTTGGCGAAAGAGCGCTTACCAACTTCCAAACTTGACACTCAACTTCAAAACTGTCCAGAACATTTCGTTTTTACATGTTTCAAATCAATTAACACAAATTACAGAGCGATGAGTCCTCTACTCTCATGCGTGGGAATCTTTAGAAATTCAAGTTACACTGGTACATTTTTAAGACCTGTGTCTTTTACATTCAAAATTACATAACCCCACATAGTAACTTTTAACAAACTTCTTTGTTCTTTATGAGAGAATTAAAGTGTCTTGCAAACCAGTATTTGCATAATTCATCACTTCGTTCTTAAATATTATCAGAGTGTTCATACTACTGTGAAGAAACTAATTGTATTGTTCACATCCATAAGCCGTAAAGTCATTGGTTTAATTCGCATGGAGAACTTTGCTATTAATTTTACAGACTTTGTCCAGGTTTCATTGTAGAAATATTACCAGAGAATTTTATGGGCATCATAGAATAACAAGGTATTTCTATTACTGCACACTGATGTTCATTAAGGAAGATTGAAGGAAAGCTTGTGAAGTGGAAGGAAGTTTATTCACCGCCAAATTTCTCTCCAACAAAAACCCCATCATTTACAACTCTCCAAACTTAGTTCATTACGTTAGCTATGTTAACTTTCCAATGAACAATGAACTTCCAAAGACCCCAACTGGTAACACTGGAAGAAACATAGCAATTAGACGTTAACTTCATAATTTTGTGTGTAATAATTGGACGTAATTCCACTTGCTACATAGTAGCAGATGCTGCAAAACTAGATATATAAGACACTTTCATACTGACGCTCAATAAACTGTGCAAAGCATCTGCCATCAATCTGATCACTAATAAATGCAGGGCATTTCACGTTTCCTGTTACACTTTTTGATAGAAAGCTTAGTAGACGAAGTTTTGGTAATGAGCTCATGTCCAGAAATGTACAAAGTCTCCTCTACAAACCATGAAGGCCTGTGTTAGGAATTGTGAAACACACTGGACACGGACAACAGCGAGAGCAAACTGCAGATTTTGTATCTTGTTTGTGGTGGCGAGGAGACAAAGTTAATTCACATCACCTGCAGTGCATAAAACAATGAGCAGTAAGACATCCTTACTGAACAGATGCAACATCTAAATTGGCAGTCTCAATTTATGAGAAGCTGTTCATAGTATACTTCAATGTAACTGATGTATACACTCAAAACTGCAAGTCGTCAGTTCTTGTATAGCTTGGCATTATGACAAGTCTCTTGACTGTAGTGCTAAAACAAACGAGTGTATTACGGTGGATGTTCACATTCCAGGATACAATTTTTGTAACTAAAAAATGAGCAGATAACTGCAATAACGAATTTTATCCAAGTCTCTTAATTATCACGTTACAATGAAGTATTACACAGGCGCTCTAAATTCATATAAATTACTGTATTAAAGAAACGTCATTATTCCACTAGCGCTGTCGTCTGTTAAGTTTATCATTGGCCACCCAAATATGACAATGAAAGACACAGTAACAGAAAGTACACACACACACACAAAAACCAAAGTTCTGCTGCACAGACTGCATAAAACCCCTTTCGGTGCGAAATAAACACACCAAGGTAGCTGCACAGTAAATATAGATGTATTTTGTAGTAAAAGGACGATACCAAGCTGTTAAACGTTGTTCTATTAATGTTTTTATCAGCACTGAACATGTTATATAGTCAAAAACGCTGAACAGTTTATTGCTCATAAGTAAATAGCCAAAATGGTGCTAAATTACTTTCAGTACATTTAATTCATAAATCATGGAATTCTGCCACTAATTATTTGCAAAATATTCATGGGTTTTGTTATCTTATATATGCCAATTTACCTCACTTATCCAGTGCATTCATTTTAATATGCACATTACACACAACGAAGTCATCTTTCTTGAAATGTTAACCATTTCCTACGTGGTGCAGAACAGATGTAGAGAATAATGCTCAGCTAACATTTATTTAACTGTATTGTATGATTAAATACAATGAATAAGAAAAAAGGTAATAGCAACTCTGCAGGCGAGGCACATACATAAACAGCTTGTGAAGAATACATGAAGTGAAACAACCAACAGGCTCTTTTTTCCAATACTGCCCTTGCTCATGAGATACTTGTGTACTACTCCTCGTCAGAACTAATGTTGCAACAGCGCATCACACCTGTGGGAACTGTGGCTGATGTTACACTGAAGCCAGGTTAACAGAAGTGACTGGGACACAATTTTCTCCTCACAATAACATGTTTCTTTGTACCTTGTTACCTTATATCCCAAGTTCTGGATGGTCTTCTTTGTTGCTGTAGTTCAGTGCGAAGTCAACACAGATATTGGAGAACAGGTGGCAGTTTCTTGTGCCACGTAGCACATTGCACTCTTCCGGTTATCCTATCTCCCTCAAGAAATGTTCTGATGTAAAGCCAGAGACAGGCCAACTTAGGAACAGCGACCCATAGAGTTACCACTGTCCTTTGGCATTTTATAGATCACCCACAGTACTACCACATCTCACAAATTGGTTCGTGAAACATCGGGATGGTACATCTACTAAGATTGGCATCTCGCACTTTATTCATTCTAAGCTGTCCACTTCCACGCCAGACGAAAGTAGCAGTGCACTGGTATTTAAAATTGCATTCAGCTGAAGATTCTGAGATGCAACGATGTGTTCCGAGTGACTGAGGTACAAGCATGTCAGAATCTCACAACATGTAGCCACAGGCAGTCGTTGTCAACTGCTCTGTGTATATTGGTTTCTTGGCTCTTATGCTGGACTTTCCAGCAAAGGTGAGACAAGTACACAACAGGAAGAAACGTGCTGGCTGGTTGGCAGGTAGAGCTTATTTGTCAGAATTTTAAGTTTTGTGGAATGATGTTGGCCTACAGGCATCTTATGTCCCTCTTCCAAATAGAAAACAGCAGGTGAAGATTCTTCAGGCCCCTTATCAAGCTGACTGTACATCATGTCATCTTCCTGTTAAAGATGCAGAACCGTCTTCTTCAGTAACTGTCGTATTTCTCCTAGTAGTGGTCACCAGGTTCCAAATGAAGACTATTAGTGCAGACATCCGTTAGATCTGGGATGACTGACAATCGGGAACATTACATTTTTTGAGATGCTGTGCAATGAACTGTTTTAGGTTGAAGTAAACTGTCGAAACATTGTGGGGCACTGTTGCTGAAATTGAGGAAGCACTTTCACTTCAGTCTTCACATTTCGCACCAGCAACATAACTTTAGTTCTATCCTTCATTAATGACCAACCCAGTGCATAACGTCTCAGTAATTTTGGAACACCAACCTCATCTGTCTCATTTGTTGATTTCTCTCGGTGCAGTGTTGAAGTGCTAAGCTTCTCTCTAGGATTGTCCCTCTAGTAATGGCTCCAGGAGGGGGTTACCATTATTCTCATTTACTTCTTTTGGCGATGATACAAATGCAGCAACTGTTACCATTTTATGTGGTTTATGTCTCAACTCCTTCAGTTTTGATACAGAGGGACGTCATCAACCACAGGCCACATTGTTCCCAAATGAGAGTAGTAGAGGGTGCATGATGTCTACACACCCATTATGGTATGATCTCGCCATCTTTTCATCAACCTTCATATCTGGGGCTTGTTCTGAAGCTTGTGAGTACTACGATTCTAGCACAGATTACCAGTATTGTCATATTACCCTCAGTTTGGAGGGCGACATTTTGTCTTACAGGTTGGCATTCCTAGCAGGGCTGACTTCACATCTATGGAGGCTCTCCTCCATATGGAATGTAAGATTAGAGAAAGAGAATGAGGGACACCCTCGGGCTCGCAACCTAATACCGTTGGGGTCGAAAAATCAAGAGTTGACCAAGAGAGGCCGACAGGAAAGGAAACCAAAAGTCAAAGTTAGTGGAAGTGGTGTCAGAGCGCTAGGTCATCTAAGGCTATTTGACACAAAGAGAAGGAAGATTTGTGAATTGTTACTTAATGCATAGTACACTCAATACATGCAAGCAAACCGTAAGTAATAAACATTATTTTCTATGCACTGACAGGAAAGTGCTTTTAACAGGAACAGCACTTACTGAATAAATATAATTTTTACATGTGGACACTTCATAGAGATTTGTTACATGTACCATTCAATGAGACATTGAAAACTGTTTAACTGGTACACACAGGTCACTCCTTAGCTAATAATTAAAGCTGCTTGGCATGAAAGTATTTTCCTCATTTTAATAATAGTGGAAATAATTACACATATTGTTTGATCTGGTACAGAAGTTAAAATTCCTCATAATTAAATTGAAATTGTTCCACTGAAATGTTACAATCTTTGTCTAAAATACTAACTTAGATAGTTATTGTGTATCTATAGGAAAGCATCATACAGCAATAACACACTGCATGTTCAGCACAAAGCTAATCTTTAAGAGAGCTGATATGTCTGTCAGTTGAAATACTTTGCAGTGGAATTTATTGTCATGATGATAGCCCATACATGTTCAGATAACGACTGACTTCAACCAAGACAAAATATATAGACTTTTTAATATGTAGATTATAGAACAGAATAAATTTCTTTTTCGAAAGTCCCCATGTATTTCTATAAGACTTATAGAGGAAGTAATGGGTTTTACTAATTAAAATGTTTAAAAAATCCAATTTACAAGCTTAATTTCAGTTAGCATTATTGGCTATTATTTAAAAATATGTTAACAGTATGTATGATGTCCCCAAAATGTAGAGCACACATTATCAGTCCACATATACAGGGTGTTAACAAAAAGGTATGGCCAAACTTTCAGGAAACATTCCTCACACACATGTCCACGTAACATATTTACTTTCTTTGTGTCTGGAAACGCTTACTTTCCATGTTATAGCTCATTTTATTACTTCTCTTCAAATCACATTAATCATGGAATGGAAACACAGCAACAGAACGTACCAGCGTGACTTCAAACACTTTGTTACAGGAAATGTTCAAAATATCTTCCGTTAGCTAGGAAACATGCATCCACCCTCCATCGCATGGAATCCCTGATGCTCTGATGCAGCTCTGGAGAATGGCGTATTGTATCACAGACGTCCACAATGCGAGCACGAAGAGTCTCTACATTTGGCGGAGTTGCGTAGACCAGAGCTTTCAAATGCCCCCATAAATGAGAGTCAAGAGGGTTGAGGTCAGGAGAGCGTGGAGGCCATGGAATTGGTCCGCCTCTACCAATCCATCGGTAACTGAATCTGTTGTTGAGAAGCGTACGAACACTTCTACTGAAATGTGCAGGAGCTCCATTGTGCATGAACCACATGTTGTGTCGTACTTGTAAAGGCACATGTTCTAGCAGCACATGTAGTATCCCGTATGAAATCATGGCGGTGAATCAATACATAATGGCGAAACTAAAATGAGCTCTTACATGGAAATTAAGCGTTTCTGGACACATGTCGACATAACACCATCTTCCCTTTATTTGTGTGTGAGGAATGTTTCCTGAAAATTTGGCCGTACCTTTTTGTAACACCCTGTATAACAATAAATGCATAATAGTACGCATTATATCAAACAGCAACAGAAGAGCATTTAACAATGTGAAGAACAGTAGACAATAAAATTTTATGATTTAAATTCTGTCCTTTTACTTCAGAACCACACTCTGTAGTGTGAAAACCATAACTGATCTAGTAACAACAGAGAATCAAGATATAGTTAGCTGTTCAAACTTCTGCCGAAGATACACTTAACACAATATACAAGTCAATCGACATTGTAAGCACCTGTAAGAGAAGGTATAATATACATCCTTCAGGATAATCAGCTAGATGTAACACATCCTTTGTTAAGGATGCCGGTTAAGTGAGCAATAACATTTTAAAATTGTGGAGCATGCAAAGTAAGTAATAGCTGTATGTTACATGAAGAGTAATAAACATTTCTACATCAGCCATCTACAATCTCGTGTAGTATTAATCTGAAAATATTGTTCCATCCACATTGGAAGTACTAAACATGACACTGCATCATCTAACTGAACCACATGTAGTTCTGATCGTTGCAAATGTTTGTACCAGACTTTTTTTACAGTGCTCGCAAGAACCAACACTAATAGGGACTTCCGATTGCCATTACCGAAACTATGTTTCCTTTCAAAGCGAACTAATTTCAAAGACTAATAGTACAAACTTAAACTAAGATATATTTGTGGAATACAACTATTTTGGGGAGAGAGTATGGATAACGAAACCATCTCCAAGCACACAAACACCAATTTCATTAATTACTTTGAAACTTGAATTTGGAGTCTACACCTGCAGTTTTAAGACTGTAAACTAATCCAAAAAGTAATTTTACACGAATTGTTGAATACATATGTGAATAACAGTGGCCGGCCGTTGTGGCCGAGCCGTTCTAGGCGCTTTAGTCTGGAACCATGCTGCTGCTACAGTCACAGGTTCGAATCCTGCCTCGGGCATGGATGTGTGTGCTGCCCTTACGTTAGTTAGGTTTAAATAGATGTATGTCTAGGGAACTGATGACGTCAGATGTTAAGTCCCATAGTGCTCTGAGCCAGTTTTTTAAAAAGCTTTAAGGTCGTATGATTATGGTAACAGAAAAATTTAACTGCGAACACTATGGCTTCAACTAATAATTCCTTTCACAGAGAGGTAAGTGTAGTGAGAGGTTACTTTTTATTACGACTGGTTTTGGTCATTTACCATTTATGTAAAAGACCAAACAGAAGGAAATGGAATCTAACATCAAAATGGTTCAAATGGCTCTGAGCAATATGGGACTTAACTTCTGAGATCATCAGTCCCCTAGACCTTAGAGCTACTTAAACCTAACTAACCTAAGGACATCCAGGCCCAAGGCAGAATTAGAACTGCGACAGTAGCAGTCGCGCGGTTCCAAACTGTAGCGCCTAGAACCGCTTGGCCAATCTGGCCAGCAATCTGACATCGAAACTGAACAGAGGACCCAGTAAGATTACTAAATAGAGTTTCTTTTCGAGAAAATTACTATCACATGATCAGAATTCATACCTTTCATCGTACACGAAAAACGATTATCATAATGAAAATATATGAAACAGTGAACGTAGTGTTGGAATTCTAAAGTAAAAAACTGCCTGTGAGGTACACAGCTAAGATATGAAGTGTCGAAGTTAACAGTTCGAAGATCGTGCAAACAAAGAGCGTGAATGTGCATAATACATAACATTAGCTAAAAACACTTCTATGTCAAGTTTGTACGAATGTATAACAGTAAAAAAGCTGTGTTCAACAAAGGCACTTTAAAAAATCAACCAAATGGCAAACATACGTACAGGGGGCACATGATGTATACATGCCATACAAACGTAATAAAAACAGTGTACAAACCATAACGTGTAGAAAGCAGAAAACACCCATGTCATAAGCAGCTGACTCTCTAAACATACTGGAGTCAGATATAATTAAATTTTATCAAGGAACGTAGATGCAGTACTACATCTAGTATTTATGAAGTATAATAATATGAAGAGATGGCAATGTGTATATCAAACTATCGTATCAAAAACTATCTCTCTATAAGCTTCTGCATAATCACATTAAACTAACAAAGAACACACAACAACAATAAATCCTTAAAAATGTAACCATACATCGTTCATATTAGTCGTACTTGAGACAAGGTGTGGGGAGTCAACAACAGGCAACCAGTATTACCGATCATACTGAGTGCGCTTGTGACATTTCTCTTTCCACAATTACTAATTATAAAGGAAACTATTCGCAACTGAATCACAGTAGTGTGTACAAATATCTACAAGGAAATATTATACTAAGAACACACATTTGTGATGCAAGCACTCTTACAGAGAGAGGCTCATAAGCGCTAGAGTAACAATGAATTACTTTGTAGCTGCACACACTTTCCAGGTAACACTCTAGATATTACAGTTATTAATAGGAAACCAAGCTCAAACTAACATGTCGTGTACGAGGGTTGACTGAAAGGTAATGCCTTCACCTCCGTAACATTTCAACTGTTGACAGCATTGGTATGTGGCAGGTACTGGCTTGTTCTGTAGCCTCTCCTCTACAGCTCCAGGTGGCAGGAAGCCTAAGCATTGAACTGTTGTAGTGTTACAGTGTAAAGTATGGAACCCTACAGACGGTAGGGCAATGCATTTAAGCAACGTGTAGTCATTTGATTCTTGACAGCAGAATGTGTCACTCCAAAGGAGATTCATCAGAGAATGTAAGCATTTTATGGTGAATGTGTTGATGTGAGTACTGTCCGTCATTGGGCGTGTAAGTTTAAAGGTGTTGATGCGAGAACATCTGACTGGCGTGACAGAGTTGGATGTCCTGGAACAGCAACCACTGAGTTTCACAAGCAAACCGATGACTGATTCAGAACGATCGTCTTATCAGTCAGAGAGAAATTTCAAGCACAATCAGCATTTCACAAGAATGTGTGGGTCACATTATTGCTTCACGTGTAACCACAGAAGAATTTCAGGGACAATCTCACCACCATGTATCGAAGCAGGGTTGCCCACTGCTATCCTGCTTTGGTCTTACGCTACTTCAGTAACCTAATTAAGCAATGAACGTTTAATTTTTTTTTTCATTTTCACTACTCAGATCCCGACTACAGATTCTGTGGCCTTCAGCCTCATAGCACAGAATTCAGAAATAGTTTAAATAAAATTCCCCTAGTAAAACCTATTATTTCAGTACATTCTAGTATATATTCTAAAAGCAATGAGGTAATCAGTTTTATTGGAAATGCATACTATTAACAGTTATGGACGATGACATATTGTGCAATATATATTAAGTAACATTCGAGTGAGCTAATAGATCAAATTCAGCTATAAGACTGCATCCAAAAGAAAGCCTAAATTTTACTGATTCCAGCAAAGTGTTTAAATTTACCCAAAGTCTGTTAGTTCAATAGATATTAAGACTTAAAATCAGTTGCCTGTATGACTTTCAGTGCCAATTGTGACCAAACTACTAAATAATTCCGACATCTGTTTTGATATTTTTGATATCTTTATTTTTCTACGTAAAGTGACTCCAGTCTCAACTTTGTAAGTGCATTAATTAAGAATTAAGTAAATTTGAATATGTAAAAATTATTGTTCTAAAGGGCTACCGTGGTTACAAGTCGGGAATTCCCACGGCGGATGCATAAGTTAGTTTCGCGTATTTAAATTGATACAGCTTACTCATGTTAGTTAAATAATAAACCCAATAGTTAACTTAAAAACCAGTTAGAAAGGATCATTTTAACCCTGGGAAATTATAAACTATAATATATTAACAGAATAGTCAAACATTCAAGCGCTCGTCTATATAAGGTCGGAGCTAGTGCAGCTCTAGTTAGTTCTCGGTCAGATTCTCTTGGAGCAAAAGTGCAGCAAGTTGGTCAATTTTTTCGGTAATTGTGACTGTGAACTTTGTTAAAGACTGGAAGTTTTTAACCTTCCTAATGTGACGATTAAGTGTAAGAGGTCTGGTCACATGAATATTCTGTGTGCGAGTGATAACAAAGAAATCGCCATGTGGTTGACATAAATGTTCAACAATCAATACAATCTTGACTTTTGATTTTGGAAAACTTAACCTAGGATCCTGGCTTCTTAATTTCAGTGTGATTTAGGTGAGACAGACGTAGCTACCGGGAAGACAAAATTGAATAAGCAAAGCAAGTTAGATGGAGAACACTGGGCGAGGAAATATTTCAGTACCAGTACATCCGATTGTGACGTGAACTTTAAATGACACTACTAAATAAGGACATGTCCCGGCACGTTACATGTGGTGCCCCAGGTGAGGAAACAACCCAGCACGTTACAACCATACAGAATCCTCCATACAGTCCAGATTTAGCACCATTTGACTTCCATCTGTTCTTGATAATGAAAGGCGATCTGCTGGAACATTATGCTTCTGATGAATACGTTGAGAGAACTGTGAGACTGGTTTCAGGAACAGTGTCGACTTCTTCTGTGATGGATTCAGAATACTTGTTCATTGTTGGCAGAAATTTATCCAATTGGCTCGTGTTGATTATGTGGAAAAGTGAATACTTTTAGTTAAGGATCACGTTCTACAGACTATGTCTACATGTGATTTATTAAGATATTGCCATCCAAACCCAATTAACGAAGGTGGAGCATTACTTTTCACTCAACCCTCGTACTTGACTATGGCCTATTACATATAACGACAGGAACAAGTGTTGTACCATATTATGATTGTGTGTTCTTAAAGTTTCAACAGCATGCAATAAAACCCATGAAAAATGATAAAGCTAAAGGACACAAAGCAGAAATTTAATACATTTGTTGTTTTAAGCCTTTATTTTAAATGAATATGATGGATGTTAGAAAACTTTTGTTTGAATTCTCTGACTGGAAATATGGTTTCCATAGGCCAGGATGTATTGGACCTCAAGCAAACTTTGAAAATGCTATGGGAGATGGCCAAATACAAACTAGGAGGAAATGTTTACTATTGTGTTTCTAATTGTTATCAGTTACAATTACAATTATTTAAAGCTGTTTTATACACTGCGGTTTCTTTGAATCTCTGGTATTTTGCAAATGATAATATTTTACATATCTGTTGTTCAGCATTTAGAGGTTTGAAATTGTGTCTAATGTTTGTTGGAAGCAACAAAGTGCTCATTATGAAAGTGAGTGTATGTTGTGCATCCTTATCTGCACTGCCTGATGACCTCTCACCGTTTCTGACAAATCCTTTTCTTTGTGTGTTGTAATCTTTTAAGATGCAGGAAAATATATGTAACACTGAAAATAAAATTGTCTGGATTTACTCAGAAATAGGTATGATCTTACATCCAAGATTCATTTCTGTTGAACCGGGAAGCTATCAGATAGGAATGATTAACCAAATTCATGACATGCAGCACTAGATTCAAGTTTTAGTAAGATCAGTGGAATAGTGTTTGGGAAAAAAGTGCCTTCAGTCCTGGGTCCATGCTTTTCTGATTTATTTCAATGATCTAATGCAGTTGTGAATGGAGTAGAATAAACTTACCATGTTTTCACATGGCACCAGAATACTGACACATCTTTTACGACTGAGTGGCAAATCTGCAAATTACAGCCTCCTTGATCTCCACTGGTGGCGCCAAGGGAATCAGAGGAGAGCCGTGTGGAGGAGACTGGTTAGTTGGTTGTTTGAGGTTTAAGGGACCAAACAGCAAGGTCATCAGTCAATTGTTTCAAATAGGGTCCATTCCGCTAATGGGACATCTGAGGAAAGTCAGAACAATAAAAGGGAAGAAGGCAAAAACGTAAAAGGGCAGTCATGTTGTAAATCGTAAAAAACAAAATGAGGCAAGTTGGCAAGAGAACAAACCCAACGCTATGCTGAAGCAGCATAGGCAAGACCACCTGTGACTTAAGATGTGCAACCTATGGTAAAAGGAGACTGTTTTACCTTTTTTTTAAAGGATTGGTTTGAGTAAAAGGGCAAGAAATGATTATCTCTGTCAGGGAGATGAGTCTGGAATCTCCAAACATGGCTTACAGTGGGAGACACACAAACACTCACCGCCCTGCCCCAATACCTTAAAACTGAGAATAAAATCCACTTTCCTGGAGAAAACCGAAAACCAGAGAGACCATCCGGGAATCGTCAGCCAACATCAAAGGTAAAGTGTGGGGCAGTCTGTACTTAGCACGCAGAGCCAAAAGAAGGGGGCATTCAAACAAAATATGGGCAACTTACTGGAAGGCTCCACAACCACAAAGTGGGGGTGGCTCATGATGCAAAAGAAAACCATGGGTCAGCATGGTATGGCGAATGCGGAGATGACACAGTGTGGTCAAGTCTTTCGGGAGACGCGAAAGGAAGAACGCCACAGGCCTGTGGTCACCTTAATCACGTGAAGTTTATTAGAGAGAGGAGTAGCCAACCAAGTGTGGGCCCATGATTGTGCGAAGTGGGATTTGATGTGGAGCCGTAAATCCTCTGCAGGAGGGGTTACGGAAAATGGGTGGTAAGTGCCTGCACCTCCAGCCAAACGAACAGCGAGCTCAGTACCCGAGATGACGACATGGCCAGGGACCCAAAGAAAGTCAATGGAACAAGCAGCACGGTGAATATCAGCGAGATGGTCATGAATGGCAGAGACCAAGGGATGGCGCGAAAAACACCGGTCAATAGCAAGAAGGCCACTCATCGAGTCCGTACATAACAAAATGCGGTGGTGTTGGGACTGTTTAATGAAGGTAAGAGTCTGGGAAATTGCCATCAATTCCTCAGTAAACACCCCACATGTAGATGGCAGCAGATGATTTTCCGTTCCAATAGAGGACGTGAAGGCATACCCAACATGATCAGTAGATTTAGAGCCATCAGTCTAAAAAACGACAGCATCCCAAAACTCCCACAAAATTCGGCGGAAAAAGGAAAGGAACACCACCAGGGGGGATGGAATCTTTCGGACCACGGCAGAGATCCATCCGAATTCGAGGCCGAGGAACTAACCAAGAGGGGGGGTGGGGGGGTGGAGGGAACGGAGCGAGGAAGACAGGACAAAGAAGGAAGCTGAAAACACGACAAAGAGATGCAAGGCGGAGCCCAACCGATAAACCCGCCTGTGGTCGGGAGTCGGGTGGGCGACGTCCATGGTCTGGGAACAGGATAGAATAGGAAGGATGCGTAGGAGAGGAACGGATAACGAGTGCATAAGACACCAGAAGCTGGGATCGCCGAACAGAGTGGGGGGTGGATCCCAGCTTCAACCAGGAGACTGGTCACCGGTGCCTTCCCTACTAGCCCTGTTGATAAACGGATACCACAATGGTAGACTGGATCCAGCATGTGCAGTGTGGAAGGAGCAACAACCATAAACTTGTCAACCATAGTCCAAGCGAGACAGAACTAGAGCATGATAAAGACGGAGAAGGAGGCAACGGTCCATACCCCAATAGGAGTGGGCAAGGAAGCGAAGGACATTGAGTTTACAGAAACATTCTACCTTCAGGAGTCTGATATGTGGCAGTCAAGTGAGCTTGTTGTCGAAAAGAAGACCCAGGAAACGAAACTGTGGGACCAAAAGACAATCGTTGTGCAGCGAGATAGAGCTCTGGATCAGGGTGGATCGTAGTACGGCGACAGATGTGGATCACCCGCGATTTTGAAGGAGAGAATTGAAACCCGTGTGAGAGGGTCCATGCAGATGCACGCCGTATAGCTCCCTGGAGCTGCCGCTCTGACGATGCCATCGAGGAGGAACTAACCCAAATGCAGAAATCATCCACATACAGGGCAGGGGCAACCAAAGGACTGGCAGAGGCCACAGGTCCATCGACAACAATGAGAAAAAGAAGGACACTCCAGACAGAACCCTGTGGGACACTGGTCGTCTAGGTCTGTGGAGAACTAAAAACAGTACCAACTCAAGCTCTGAATGACCGATAAAAATCGGTAGTGGGCCCCAAAGACCCCACTGATGAAGGGTAAGTAAGATGTGATGGCGCCAGGCCGTGTCATAGGCCATTCGAAGGTCAAAAAACACTGCAACCAAATGTCGGCGCTCCGAAAAAGCCTGCCGAACTGTGGATTCCAAGTGAAGAAAATGATCGATTGGAGATTGTCCCTCTCGGAAGTTACACTGGTAAGGAGACAATAGATACCAAGATTCGAGGACCCAATTGAGCCAACGGGCTACCATCCATTCAAATAACTTACAAACAACATTGGTGAAACTAATTGGCCGATAGCTGTCAACAGATAGCGGGTTCTTACCAGGCTTAAGGACAGGAACCATGATGCTATCACTCCACTGAGAAGGGAAGTCACCCTGGAGCCAGATACGGTTAAACACCCAAAGAAGATGTTGCTGTTGTGGAGCACTGAGATGGTGAAGCACTTGATTATGAATGAAATCTGGACCAGAGGACGTATCATAAGAAGAAGATAGAGCAGAAATAAATTCCCATTCAGTGAAAGGTTTGTTTTAAGTTTCTGACTCACAAGGGGTAAAACATAAGGTGGAAGCATCAGGCTGCTGCTTTTGGTGAAGGAAAGCCGCTGGATAGGAGGCTTATGCTGATGCCACTGCAAAATGGGTCGCAAGGTAGTCTGCACAAGCTAATGGGTCCGTACAAAGGCCATCTGGGAGGTGAAGGCCTGGGAGGGTGGACTGCCGATGGCATCTTTGGAGAGAGCGAAGTGTAGCCCATACTCGTGACAGAGGGACAGAAGAACCATGGGAAGAAACGAATCGTTCCCAACATATCCGCTTGCTCAGTTTGATTAAATACCGGGCTTTAGCGCGGAGGCGTTTAAAAGTAGCAAGGCTGGCTATGGATGGGTGCCTCTTAAGGTGTTGCAAAGCTCAACGTCGATCACGGATGTCAATGACAATGGCTGTACTCCACCATGGGACTTGCCGGCGACGAAATGGCCCAGATGAGCGGTGGACAGGAAGGCTAGCAACATGAACGATAGCGTCAGACGCGTCACGTAGGATGTCATCAATACAACCGGACAAAGAGGGAGAAAACACGATCTGTGCTGCGTATAGAGGCCAATCGGCACGTTGGAAATACCAACGAGGTAATGTGTCCATCGGAGAGCGGGAAGGGAGCGAGATAATGAATGGGAAATGTTCACTATCACAAAGGTGGCGACCAGTGTAATGAAGGTAGGAGAGAGGGAAAAGAAAGAGAAAGATCAATGGCAGAAAGTGTACCATGACCGGCACTGAAATGAGTAGGAGAGCCATCATTAAGAAAGCACAAGTCGTGGTCTGCTATAAACTGCCTTTCCATCTAGACGAGGTCTTCTTATAGACCACTGCCCCACAATAGATGATGAGCATTAAAATCCCCAAAAAGGAGGAAAGGAGGAGGAATTTGCTGAGGAAGGGCAGTTAAGGTAGCACGTGTAAGACTCCTCTCAAGAGGGAGATTAAGATTGCAAACTATGAGCGCAGAGTAAGTGGACCCTAACAGCAACCGCTTCCAATGTAGTTTGAAGAGGAATCCACGTGCTAGTAATGTGTGTACGGACCAACGTACAAATGCCACCAGAAGCCCGCAGGGGTTCGACCCGATTTCAACAGAAAACACGGAACGCAAGGAGGGTCGGTGAGTGAGCACCAGTAAAATGAGATTCCTGGAGAACCACGCAAGCTGCATAGTAGGACAAAAGAAGGGATTTCAATTCTGGAAGTCGACGATTGGATTTAGCGTGTTCAGCCTCCCTTTAAACCATCGTTCTGTGGTTCTCCAACGGAATTGTAATGGATCCTGTCATACCGCAGGGTCCCCACCCGTCACCGACAACGAGGGGGCGACACCCATGAACTACAGGTCAGAGTCCGGTTGTGAAGTCGGAGAAGGGACCTCCGGTGACACCAGAGGCTCTTTGTCCCGGGACTTATATTTCTTCTTCTTTTCAGGCTGCGCTCGAGGAGGGCTGTGTGGCAAAAAGGAGCCAGCTGCAGCAAGATCAGGAACAGAAAGAGACCGGGCGACTTGGGGGCCAAAAGATCGCGGCTCTCTCGGTCGTTGCAGGGCAGCAAACCTTTGGCCTGGAAGGTGCCTGGAAGAGGCATCCTGGGGAGTCGCCCTTGACCGGCAGACGCCGAAGGAGTGGAACACTTCTCTGGCTGGGGAGGGAGGGCAGACCCCAGGGGAGAAGGTGTGGGAGCTGCAGGGGAAGGGGGGGGGGGGAAAGAGGGATCCAGGATAAGGGTAAGGAAGGGTGAGGAAGGGGTGAAAATGTAACCAAGCCGTAACTAGATGTCACAGACACGGGGTGAAATCATGTATATTTCTTAGGTGCCCTCTGTGTAGGTTAAACGATCGAGTGACTTATACTCCTTTCTTCTTATATACTGGGCAATCTGGTGAATGTGGAGAATGACTGCTGTGACAATTTACACACACAGGAGGGGGAACACAGGCACTCCTCTCATGGAGTGGACGTCCACAGTCGCAATAGAGAGGTGCCTGTGAGCAGCGGGAAGACATGTCCAAAACGCAAGCATTTAAAACACCTCAAAGGAGGTGGGATGTACGGCTTCCCATCACATCGATACACCATAATCGTAACTTTCTCAGGGAGGGTATCTCTTTCAGAGGCCAGAATAAAGGCACCAGTATCAATACGATTGTCTTTAGGACCCTTCTGAACACGCTGAACCAAGTAAACACCCCGCCATCCGAGATTGTCCTGAAGTTCCTCATCAGTTTGAAGTATGAGGTCCCTGTTAAAAGCACACCTTGTACCATATATAGAGACTGTTGCTGATAAAAACTGCTTTAGCTGCCCAGTCTGCAGCCCTATGTGCCTGTATCCATCTTGGCACAATTGCTGTGTCCATTACCCCCCACCAAACCCGACCGCATCTTGCTCAGGGAGTCCACTTCGCCAAACTTGTCTTCAGTGTGTTCCACAAAGAATAAAGGTTTGGTATTGGTGAGAGTATCTCCATCAGTCCTAGTGCAAACTAGATAATGGGGGAAAGGTTTTGCCCCTAGCTGACGGGCCTGACCCTCTTCCCAGGGGTAGCCATGGAAGGGAAGGCCAAAGGGACAAGAGAAGCAGCACTTGAGGAATCAGTTCCACTCGGAGACATGGCCGCAGAAGAACGGCCAGAGTTCAGGACCCGTATGCGTTTCATTTGCATAGCGTCCGCCCTGATACCATCCCCTCCGATCAGGGGCTCTCCTCACGGACGCCACCTAGCCACAGCAAGGGCCGTCTGGCACCGCGTCCATTGCCAGGAGTTCCGATGCTCCAGGGTGACGAGCAACAACTCCAAGGCATGCATGAGGATGTCACAGGGATCACACTTCTGATACCTGAGCTGTGTGTTCAGGGGGCTCAACAAAAAGGGTACATAGCGACCCCACCACATGGGCTGGCTACCGTGCTCGCTACGCACCCTAGTGTCAGACAACGACATGAAAGAGAAGGTAGAACGTACTAGGAGGGCGCACGTCGGAGACACTAGGTAAGGTGCTTTTCCCCAAATGGTTCACACTATGGAGGAGAAATTTTGTAACGGAGGTCAAACCCCAGAGGGGGGACCAAGGAATGCCAAAAGAAGGAAATGATTATGGAACAAAGCCGAATTGTACAACCAACAGAACCAGGATGATAGCAGGGGCCAACATAAGCAAGGACACCAACAGAGGGAGAGGAGAGGGCGAGGGGAAAGGAGCAAGGAGGGGAAAGCAGGGGAAGGGAAAGGAAATGCAGCCCTGGAGAGAAAGAAGGCTGCAATGGCTCGGGGCCCCATGCTCGCCACGCACGTATTCACAAAAGACTTATTGACCCCCTGGGAGGGTGGAGGCTGGTGGGGCAAGACAATGATATCTGCAATATACGGGCAGTGATAGCACATTTAAAGTAATTGTCTGATGAATGGCGCTGCCTTGATTCTGCTGATATGGCAGTGCTTAACTGGAGTGATGTCCTTACTTGCATGGTAAGACTTCTTACAATAGTGGATTTAGGCAGAGGAGAATGGACTTCCCTACAGAAGTAATATGTTACTTGTTGGTGGCTAACGATTAATTCTTTACATCAGCTTACACATCCCTATATATTTCTATACTTCCATCGTGATTGAAGACGTCTTGCATTTTGGTGGCTCAAAACTTGGGTAGGAGAAGGAGCAGCACTTTCGTGGGTCAATTTACTTCCGCTGATCGTGGCAGTATTAAGATACTGACTGTGACTTAACCTAAGACGTTTGTCATCTCACAAGAACCTTCCCAAGTTTTACGGAACACTCCTCATCTGTCATATGCAGCACATGGCATTGTGTGTGACAAGTGTTGTAATGAAACCTACTATTATTTCATTAACACATGGACAGAAAACATGACAGTACGTTAAACATAGGTTCTCACTAGTTATATTCAATGGAAGGTTACTGAAGCACTGCTGCCAACCTTTGATGGGTTTGACGTACCTGTATAGAGATGTGGATTTACGTAAAGATCGTAGCAGAATGTGATTAACTGATGGAGATAGCCATGTGATTAGTAATTCGGAATGAATTTGAAATTGAGGATACCACCGTTATGCTGTCATAGTTATCTTGTGAGTGTCCTTGCTATGGCTATCAATTTTACGATGCTGGCTTCCAGAAACTAATTATGGTTGATTTGAGACTGTGTAAAATGTGTGTGACGTGTGCTTGGATGGGCATTTGATGTCCAGTAAATGTTGGCGTCTGAAATGTGACGTCAGTTGCTACCAACCGGAGGTTAACGGCTGTTAGTAGCACAGTGGTCTGTTGCAGTTTGGGTTGGCCAAGGTTTCGTCAGGGGAAGCTACATTGCATTCTGTTAAACCTAGTTTTTTCCTGTCTTTCAAATCTTTATTATTGCATTTGCTGCATCATACATTTCAATAGTCCCTTAGGTCCAAGGTGTGTAAATAGTGTTGAGATTTTAATTCATTCCCCATTGTTAAGTGGCCTGCATGTCTGTTTCACTCACTGACTGTTTGCACGATTATTTTCTGATTTAAAAAAAAGTTGTCTCAGTGTTCCCAGAATTTGCAATATTTGAAGGGTCTATGTTAATTAAATGTATGGTTCTTGCGAATCCTTTCAACTTCATGCTCTTCATTAGTCTACTTTGACGTAAAAAATTTGGAAAGTAATGGTTATTAAAACTAAACGTTTTTCAGTGTTACTCTGCGTTTTAAGACCCAGTGCAGGCTCCATATACCACTTGGTATGCTGAATTCCTTTGCTTGGGCTGGCTAAGGAGTAGTTGACAGCTATTACACAATTTATATGAAGTCACGAGAAGCCAGATTAACACAAAGACAGTCAACAGCCAGCAGGTGAGTTGGTAGCACCACGTTCCTGGGCATTTGCGCCAGCTTCCAACTACGCTGGGAACATGGCGTTCATTCAACTGAGCAAAAGTGAGATCAGCAGCCTTTACATCAAAACGTCTCTCATATTGGAGACGAAACGGTCACAAAAAAGGCTTACGTTGTTTCTGTGCACTCTATGAAAAGAAACCTAATTATCTTCTGGGCCACCTATTCTCTTCCTCATACTATCTTCACTGCTTAGTGAAGTGAGTAAACTCGTGTGTAAACTAAGTTCAAGAATCTGTTTCGCGTATTCTCAGTTGGCTAAACTGATTTGCTTCTCGATACATTTAGTTCTCTAATGTGTTGCTATCAAGGACTCCATTGTCTGAACAACTCAGCATTTCACATGTGTAACTCCAAATAAATGAATGCTGTAGTCCACTTCTGAAGTAATATTCCATGAGCTTTTCAGCTCAGTGGGAGGGAGATTAAAAAGTTACAGAGCAGCATACTTACCACCTCCTCACAGCAGGTTGCATAACTGGCATTCATTGTCTCTCACCCCTTATGCTACCCCTCTTGCGCATCATGTGAACAGACTCCTTATCTAAGGTAAGAAGCTTTCTAGTTTCACAATTGACAGCTGTTTCAGGGGTCTATTTAGCTTCACATCCATAGGTGTTCCCTGAACGTGTCCCACATGTGACCACCGCGTGGTGCTAGTAGAGCAACAACTGTCTGCCAGACAATGGCTGTACGTCTTCTTAATGTATTCCAAGACCTTACTGGACAGAGAGGGAACGAATCAGTACATAAAAAGCTCCTTTTGTAGGGCCACATCTCTAGGAGAATGGGAGTAGGTGTTTATGTCAAATGAACGTCGAGAACGTTAGCAGAAATTCTACAGAACATGTTGTTCAAAAGCAATGATATGTCCCACAGGGAAGTCGTTCAGATAATGGAAATCAACTACGCTATACAAGAGAAAATGGTGTGACACGATGCTGTTGGTGCGACATACACGATGCTTACCGAGTAGGCAGGCAACACGTCTGTACTAAAATAGAAATGGTTACCTGCTAACCAACTTACGACACTATTACGTTACCACCTAAACTGACGAACTAATCTCTTTCCTTGGTCGACATGTTATTCAAACATTCGTTAAGTAGGCGGTAGAAAAACAACATACATTTTGTTTGCAATGCTGAAGACGGTTGCATTCAGTTAAGTAGCTTGGAATTGGAGAACGGCACAAACTCACGTTTGGCACTGCTGATGGGAACCATAGCTTTGTCACAACTCAAAATTTTGTCAGATTTCCCTCATTTTCAATACTGTCTCGCTCCAGCAGGAATCGGAGGAACAATCCCATTGATGATGTTAATTCCTATGTTGCAAAGGGTACCTACAAACAGGAATTGAATACAGGCATTCATCGTTTTACACGAAGTCATACCATTCAGTTATTTCTGCCGATAACGGCAACAGCTTTTTGAGGGCGGTTACTGTAACAGCGAAGATGCATGTACCCTGAGAATATTCAAAGAATATATTCGAAGCTGAGACAAGAAATGTTGGAAACTCTACAAGTTACAACTACTCAGGACCTTAGCCTTTAATCTGCCAAGAATTTTATTTTTAGTACACAGTTTTATTGTTCAAACGCTCTACCGAGTGTTCCAGGCACGCAGCAGCAACGCTCTCTAACTTTATCGCCCCTTTCTATAGATTTCTGGAACGCGAACTGGTAATAGGGATTGGTCAAACAAATGGACAGCCAGCCAGCTTTTGCCCCCAGACGAAACAGTGCATGCTAAGTTTTGGACATCTCATACTGATGCAAACTTTCAGATGATGATGCCTACATCTTTGGCTTTTATTAATTTGTTTGAAGCCTAGGGTATCATCGGGAGACTGGGCCTAATGTATGAAGTGGTAATGAAATCCCAATTCAAAAGGTTAAAGAATCTTGAAAGCATGTTTTGTGACATGATACCAGGTCACTGTAGTAAATACAATCAGTAGCTAGGAATTCCTCCTCAATGGCTCACATGAAGGTGGAATATTAGTCCCAATGGTACTTACACTTCACATCGTGGATGTGCCAGAAATAATATCTAAGAAATTTGGTTACGTTGTTGATTGGATAATAAGAACGAGCAAAATTTGTTAAAATACGGAAGACGTCCTCACATGTAATTTGTCTGCACTGACAGTACTTCTCAAAACGGAGGCTTACAGCTAACATTAGTGAAACGCCACCTCTGACGACGCAGGGAGCACAACATATACGCATTTTGTTGACGCCGTCCACGCCAAGGAGCAGGTGCCTGTCCTAGGAACACCGGGGCTCTGAACAAATGGCTTCTGTCATTCCAGGTGGTTTGCTGTTTTTTGTTGTAAGGCGCAAAGATTTTGTTCTTTCGTGCCAACGTCAGAACTGTAGAACACGAAGATGAAGAAGGGGTTAAAACGACTAAACGGTAAACTCAATTGATGGAGGAAAAGACAGCTTAAAAACAAAGACTGATAAAGGTCTATAAAATACACCATAGAGACAATGGAGGTGCTACACTGAAGATTAAATGTCCTTCGCCATATCGCTACAACAGATCGAGAGTAAAACACGGTCGATAGCCCGCGGCACGCCTGATAACGTAGACGGCAAACGTAAATGAGAACATAAGTGGTTAAGAAAAGTGCATTGTGAATCGTCAGAGACTCAGGATAATGAGTACAAAGTGGTAAGTGATCACCTCTAAACTAAGGACGATGGCTAAGAAGAGAGTGCCCAATACGCAACCCAGCTAAGATGATCTGACGTCAAGAGGGCAGAGGAGGAGGCTGTCCAAGCCACTGGGAGAGCCTTAAAAACCCAGGGATTATTCCTAGAATGGAGGACAACTGGTGATGCCAAAGTGACACCACCTGCTGGCAGACAGGAACAGAGATCATCTGGGAGAATATAAGAACCAGCCGGCTGAGGTACGAGGACTGCAGTCTAGGCAGCAGCGTCAGCAGCCTCATTTCCTGGCAGACTGACCTGAGCAGGAAACCACATGGACATCACAGTGGATCCCTCAGGAGTGAGAAACTGAGTTTTCCTGGACCCGTTGCACCAATGGATGGGCAGTGTACAGTGGTCAGACTCTGTGCCCTTTAGTCTTCGTGCACAGGACAATGGAAAAGCCTGTGTCACCAGATCTATTCTGGCCTCAGAGGGCGAAGAGCTCTGCTGGAAATACTGAGTAGTGTTGCAAAGGCAGATACGGAAAAACGTTGCTGCAGATGACAACGGCACACCTGATACCACAGTCAGAGCCATCAGCATACAGAAAGGTACTATTAAAAAGTCGCGTGTGTAGGTAGTGGAAGTCAAGGCAATAGAACGAGGCTGCAGTAGTGTCCTTGGGGAGCAAATGAAGGCTAAGGTGAACACAGGCTGCCACAGAAAGCCAAGGTGGAGAAGGGTTCACTCCCACTAGGATACTTGCAAGTAGTGTAAAGTTCGGCTGCTGGAGCAAGAACTGAAAATGGGCTCCAGGAGGTAACTGAAGAGGAGTGGGCCCGATACTGGCTATCAAAGTAGTCATCGAAGGAGGCATAGGATGGGTGGCCTGGCATGGCGGAAAAACGCCATGTTTATCTCTTGAGGATAACTTTAGTATGACTGGTAATTCAACAGCTTCGGCATACGCGCTGAACTTGGCTAGCATAAAAGGCGCCAGTGGCCAAACAGATGCGACGATGGTGGGTAGTGTTGAGATGGCATACGAAGGACAGACGCGCAGATGCGTAAACAAAGCACCAATATTCTAGTTTTTATTGGACAAGGGACCAGTACAAACCGATAAGGGGGGTTCAATCTGCCCCCAGGAAGTATCATTGAGGACATGTCCTACATTCAGGAACTACGTACAGTGGGCTCCAAGGTGGGACACGCGTGAGAACGAACAGTTTCCTATTGAGCATGAGCCACAGGAATTTCGTAGTTTCAACTAACAGAAGAGCAGCAGGCCAAAGTTGAGAATATGGGGGGAGAAATCAACTACACTGACAGGAACCAACACAAACGGTTTTGTCAGTGGAAAAAACAATACCATTCTCGATGCTCCATGAGTGAAGAAGTTAGAGACGTCGCTCAATGTGAGAGGTTCCTGGAGGACTGCAATGGATGGCAGAATCGTCAACAAAAAGGGAGCCAGAGGTGCTCAGCAGGAGGCAGGCCATTATAGCGTTAATGGCGATAGCAAAGAGGACAACGCTGAGGATGGAAATTGAGGTACACCGTTTTCCTGGATAAAGTTGTCTGACGAGGCACAACCCACATACACCTTGAAAACTCCATCTTCTAAAAATTGCTGAGGTGAACAGGGAAGCTATGTGTAGAATACAGACATACCTGTCCTCCAGCAGGTGTCTTCCACAGAATCGAAAAATATTGCTTGCCAGGGATTTCCACAGAAAGCCCTTCATGGCATAGGTGGACAAAGTGAAGAAATGGTCAACTGGAGAATGGCGCACTCTAAATCCACACCACGCCAGGTGGGATGAATCATATGTTCAATAACCTTGCAAACAGCTGCTGAGAGAAATGGGGCAGTAGCTGGAAGAGTGTTTCTCCTTACCCTGCTTATGCTTGGGTGTGACGGTGGCTTCAGTCCAGCATCTCGGAAACCTTCCTTCCACCTAGAGGGGATTGTCCGTATGGAGGATAAAATACTTGCCTGCAAGAGAAGGTGCTGCAACATCTGAATGTTAACATCTTCCAGCCCTGGGGAACAGAATCGGGATTAAGTGACATTATAGTACAACTCTCTCATAGTAAATCCGGCATTGTAGCCTCAAGATTCTGAAAAAGCAAGGTTATTGTCCAAGCCGCCTCCACTTTTTTCCGATGGAGGAAGGCCGGGTAATAATGCGTAGAGCTCGAAATCTCCACAAAACAAAGCTCCAGGAAGTTTAAGATAGCGATAGAGTCCACTATGACATCTGGTACTGTCATCCAGAGATCTGAGAAAGGCCCTTTCTCCCAGATATCCCTACGAGTTTGGCGCAAATGACAGAAGAGCGAGAGGAACTTAGCAAAAACGTAGATGGATTTCATTTACTAATTTTGTCTCTAAGAATGCAGTGGCACTGTGCACGCAACTGTTTACAAAAGATGTAGTTTGTCATCGTAGGAGGACAGTTATAAACGCGGAGAGCACGGTTCCGCGCACGAAGTGCCTCGCAGTACGCCTCAGTCCACCAAGGGACCAGGACACAGAGCAGTAGAGAGGAAGTTCGAGGAATGAAATTTTCGGCTGCACTAAGGGTAACCTGCTCATCGCTAGTGCGGAAGTTTGTTCATCGAAGGTCGCCAGCGAGGAGTGAAGCCTCCATTCAGCCTTAGAAAGCTACCAATCAATTTTGCACATATGTAGGGGTATGTGTCAGCAAACAGAAAGCACAAAGGAAACAGTTGCTGGATTACACGTCACAGAACGGGCCACTCTACAAGCTGTACAGTGCAGAACGAGGAGTCCAAATAGCGATAGGTGTGTGTGGAGTGGGTGCTCCAATGTTAAGGCGGATGAGGTTGAGTTAATTGTGAATGTCAGCAAAGACGTCACGCCTCTGTCAGGTTCTTGAAGAGCCCTGAAGGGGC
The DNA here is from genome assembly GCF_023897955.1 of Schistocerca gregaria. Classification (NCBI taxonomy): domain Eukaryota; kingdom Metazoa; phylum Arthropoda; class Insecta; order Orthoptera; family Acrididae; genus Schistocerca; species Schistocerca gregaria. The sequence continues at coordinate 3,048,759 of NW_026061803.1, read as the reverse complement.
TTCCATTTCATTTCATGTCCCTCGACTCTTACAACTGCCATCTGGTTTCTGTACAAATTGTAAATACTCTTTCGCTCCCTGTATTTTACCCCTGCCACCTTCAGAATTTGAAGGAGAGTATTCCAGTCAACATTATCAAAAGCTTTCTCTAAGTCTACAAATGCTGGAAACGTAGGTTTGCCCTTCTTTAATCTAGCTTCTCAGATAAGTCGTAGGGTCAGTATTGCCTCACTTGTTCCAATATTTCTACGGAAACCACACTGATCTTCCTCGAGGTCGGCTTCTACTAGTTTTTCCATTCGTCTGTAAAGAATTCGCGTTGGTATTTTGCAGCTGTCACTTATTAAACTGATAGTTCGGTAATTTTCACATCTGTCAACACCTTCTTTCTTTAGGATTGCAATTTTTATATTCTTCTTGAAGTCTGAGGGTATTTCGCCTGTTTCATACATCTTGCTCACCAGATGGGAGAGCCAGTCCTGACAAAACTCTACCAAGGCCGTCAGTAGTTCCAATGAATGTTGTCTACTCCGGGGGCCTTGTTTCAACTCAGGTCTTTCAGTGCTCTGTCAAACTCTTCACACAGTATCTTATCTCCCATTTCATCTTCATCTACATCCTCTTAAAATTCCAAAATATTGTACTCATGTACATCGCCCTTGTATAGACCCTCTATATACTCCTTCCACGTTTCTGTTTTCCCTGTTTGCTTAGAACTGTGTTTCCATCTGAGCTCTTGATATTCATACAAGTCGTTTTCTTTTCTCCAATGGTCTCTTTAATTTTCCTATACGCAGTATCTATCTTACCCCTAGTGCGGTAAGCCTCTACACCCTTACACTTCTCCTCTAGCCATGCCTGCTTAGCCATTTTGCACTTCCTGTCGATCTCATTTTTGAGACGTTTGTATTCCTTTTTGTCTGCTTCATTTACAGCATTTTTATATTTTCTCCTTTCATAAATTAAATTCCATATTTCTTCTGTTACCCAAGGATTTCTACTAGCCCTCGTCTTATTACCTACTTGATCCTCTGCTGCCTTCACTACTTTATCCCTCAGAGCTACCCATTCGTCTTCAACCGTATTTCTTTCCCCCATTCCTTTCACTTGTTCCCATATGCTGTCCCTGAAACTCTGTACAAGCTCTGGTTTAGTCAATTTGTCCAGGTCCCATCTCCTTAAATTGCCACCTTTTTGCAATTTCTTCAGTTTTAATCTACAGTTCATAACCAATAGATTGTGGTCAGACTCCTCATCTGCTTCTGCAAATGTCTTACAATTTAAAACCTGGTTCCTGAATCTCTGTCGTACCATTATATAATCTATCTGAAACCTGCCAGTATCTCCAGGCTTCTTCCATGTTTACAGCCTTCTTTTATGATTCTTGAACCAAGTGTTAGCTATGATTAAGTTGTGCTCTGTGCAAAATTTCACCAGACGTCTTCCTCTTTCATTTCTTAGCCCCAATCCATATTCACCTGCTATGGTTCCTTCTCTCCCTTTTCCTACTTTCGTCTTCCAGTCACCCATGACAATTACATTTTCGTCTCCCTTCACTACCTGAATAATTTCTTTTATCTGATCATGGAGTTCTTGAATTTCTTCGCCATCTGCTGAGGTAGTTGGCATATAAACTTGTACTACTGTAGTAGGCATGGGCTTCGTGTCTATCTTGGCCACTATAATACGTTCACTATGCTGTTTGTAGCAGCTTACCCGCACTCATATTTTTTTATTCATTATTAAACCTACTCCTGCATTACCCCTATTTGATTTCGTATTTATAACCCTGTATTCACCAGACCAGAAGTCTTGTTCCTCCTGCCACCGAACTTCACTAATTCCCACTATATCTAACTTTAACATATCCATTTCCCTTTTTAAATTTTCTAACCTACCCGCTCGATTAAGGGATCTGACATTCCACACTCCGATCCATAGAATGCCCGTTTTCTTTCTCCTGATAACGACGTCCTTTTGAGTAGTCCCCGCCCGGAAATCCGAATGGAGGACTATTTTACCTCCGGAATATTTTCCCAAGAGGACGCCATCATCATTTAACCATACAGTAAAGCTGCATGCCCTCGGGAAAAATTGCGGCTGCAATTTCCCTTTGCTTTCAGCCGTTCGCAGTACCAGCACAGCAACGCCGTTTTGGTTAATGTTACAAGGCCAGATCAGTCAATCATCCAGACTGTTGCCCCTGCAACTACTCTTCAGGAACCACACGTTTGTCTGGCCTCTCAACAGATATCCCTCCGTTGTAGTTGCACCTGTTGTGGTTGGCAGGAGAGCCAACCGTGATAGTAAAGGAGGCCGAAATGCTCGCGTTTTAGCTCACGCAGGCTCGCGTGAGGTCTGGAACATGACAAGGGAATTAGAATTGAGAAAAACGGACGTAGCTGGTGGAATACTTAACTTTAATCCATTAATGGAGAACGTCGCTCTTTAAAGTACATGATTCACAATATCAATAATACGGATAATGGCGCCTTGCTGGGTCGTAACAAATAACGTAGCTGAAGGCTATGCTAACTATCGTCTCGGCAAATGAGAGCGTAGAAGTCAGTGAACCATCGCTAGCAAAGTCGGCTGTACATCTGGAGCGAGTGCTAGGAAGTCTCTCTAGACCTGCCGTGTGGCGGCGCTCGGTCTGCAATCATTGATAGTGGCGACACGCGGGTCCGACGTATACTACCGGACCGCGGCCGATTTAAAGGCTACCACCTAGCAAGTGTGGTGTCTGGCGGTGACACCACAGCACCTACGGTACGGATATCTGTACTGTTGAGGCACGCAAGCGTCCCCACCAACGGCAAGGTCCGTGGTTCATGGGGGGAGGGCCCTGAAGGGTATTGTGTACATTAAAGTCACGAAGTAGCAAAAAGAGGTGAGGGTGTTGGCCACTGCTAACATCAAATGCTGGAGTGATGTCAATAATAGAAAGGGAACAAGTGATGAAAGGAAATTCAGACTGTAACAGCTTGCAGCCAAGTGTTCAGTGAGAGTGATTGAATATGAACGTCAACCAATAGGAGCAGCATGAATCCTTCACGAGATGGAATGTAATCATTGGGAGAGAGGGGGGAGATTAAAGTGGACTGGAAAGAAACGGAAGACGTCGAAGCCATCACAAGGGCAATTTTGTTTCCTCGGGGCAGGGATTCCAAGAGCAGTTTAAATCTTCATTGTTGGATGTAGTGACAAACATTCCACTGGAGGGAAGTCATGACGGATATGGGAGGAGGAATAATGGTGGGTTGTCACCTCATGGGCTGCTGAGTGTCAGCCTTCAAAGAATCAATGCTATAGGGCGTAGTGGCTGGAGGATCCTGTTCCATGCAACCTACGAAAGTGTCGGCATCCTCACTGAGTAAGTGTGCAGGTTCCATGGCACGAAAAAGGTTGGCACTGGCAGAACGGAGCTTGGGCAGGTGAGGGTGTCATGTGACGACGCTGCTTATGAGGACCAGCGAGTCAGCGAAAGGAAAGACAGTTTTCCTTGGATATCTGAGCCTTTGCTGTCGGCAGATGAAGTTTCAGATGTCTGTTGGCTTGAAGGATGTTTAAAATCTTCACAGGGCACTTTAGTCCCTGATTTCTAGCCTGCTGGTTGTGTAGCAGGTGATTTCGCCGCCAGAGGTGAAGATATTGCGAGTTGCAGCTTCGGAGAAGGAGAAGCGGATACTACCGTGACACTAGGCTATTTTACAACTGCGATGCTGCATTTGAGAACGCATGTCCGTGTGGCGATTTCCTTTGAGGAGCGAGGAGTATCGAGATTTATACTATTAGTAGCAGATGGTGGAAAACACAGCTTTCACTATCCAACAGCTTGTTAACGATAGGTTAAGGCTCTTTTTCCTTCACTCTGATCGCCTTGACAGCTTACTCACGGAGATACAGAGGAAATTAACGAGATGAGGCAGCATAGTTGATATTGTAATTTATGCAGCAGGGAGAAGGTGGTGGGCAATTGCACTCATGAGCATCCCTACCGCAAGTACTACATTCGGCTGTGCTTCGTGAAGATATTTGAGTATGGTTGTAATGTAGACACCAGCAACAGCTGACTGGGCTTGTCATGTGGCACGTGATGAACTACTTAGCTTGCCGTGATCTGACAGAAGCACTACTACATCGGACATGGAACAGTGTGTGTAGGCACTATGGTTTTGTCAACCTGTTTCATTACCTGATGGTCTTCATCCATCCAGATAACACTCGCTGCAGAAAAACCAGAAATATCAGTGGAAGTTCGAAAAATACGTCCCACTGGTGAGAGTATTAAAATCCTAAAGGTAAACTTCAACTAAGTGCCAGAGTTTGAGGTGCTCATCAAAAGCAGTGATGCTCACATTATGGTAGGTACAGAAAGCTGGTTCAAATCCGAAATGGTAGATTTTTAGGGAAAATTTAGGTGTACATGGAAACTATAGCCAAATGACAAATACAGGTCGTGTATTTGTCGCAGTACAGTAACTCAAATCCACAGAGAGAAATTGAAGCTGCATGTGGGTGACTGCACAAGACTGAGTACCACAGGTGGGTATAAAAGGATCCTATCGCCCAACAGACTCCTCTACTGATGTAACCGAACACTTGAACAAAACTAATTTTCCCAGTTAATTGTTGGATGATTAAAGTCTCCACCACTGATTACAATATGATTGGGGAACTTGTTGAGAAGTGAACTGAGGTTTCGTCTAGTGGTGGGTGTGGTAGGGCGTCCTGTGAAAGTTCACTAACAATTACTGTTAACTGACAGTTAAGTACCCTAGTTATGATGGAAATATATTGGATTTAATGCAACGAACATACCTGAATTCTGAGGATACCCACATCGAAACTGGGATCAGTGACCATGGTGGGGTTCTGGCAACAGTGATTATTGAAGTACAGAGGTCAACTAGAGCAGAAAGATAAGTATGTTCTGTAAACTAGATGAAAATGGATGTTGTCATATGTGAATGAGGAACTGGCAACACAAGGCAGAAGCATGTAGAAAAAATATGGCTCAAATTTGAAAGGGTAATTGACCACATGCTGGATAGATGTGTGTCCCACAGAACAGTTCATAATGGGAGATAACCTCGATGGTATAGAAACGCTGTAACGGAACTTTTAAAGGAACATTAGTGCAAAATAGGTCTGAAAGCGTAGGGCTATAATTAGGTGCTGAATGAAATGTTTGAAGGGATCACGCTCTGTTGACAGGCAGTGACTACCGTAGCCAAATATGTGAATGTAGGCTTTCCCGGCGTGTACTGCAGATGAAATCTTCTCGGGCTTCCATCCGGGTATCTGCGTCGAAAACCCGCGACGTTTCGATGAGGACATTTAACGTATATAGAGATGGGCAGCACGAATGGTCACAGGGTTAATTCGTGGGAGAGAGAATGAAAGAACTAATTCTCGAATACAGAAGCTATCCCGAGAAAGTGTTAAAGTTTCAAGAACCGGCTTTAAATGATTACTCTAGGATATACTACCATCCCAATCGCTCACATTGGGATCGTGAGTATATTATTAGAGTATGTACTGCACGCACAGAGGCATACGAATGATCGTTCTTTCCGTGCTGTATACGTGAATACAAGAGGAAGAAGCTCTAGTAACTGGTACAATGGGACGTAACTTCTGCCATGGACCTCATGATGGATTGCGAAGTATAGATGCAGATGCAGACTTAGACGCTACCACCTTGAAACTCATCTGCATCGTCCTCTTGTTTCCTCCCTTACAAGCCAATCATCTTACTTTTTCTTTTGGCAGTCAAAAACTGGCGGAACTGTTGTCGTAGCTCTATTCTTTTTTGACAAGTTCTCTTTACTTGGGCGTCCTCGCTTTGATTTCTCTTAACGGCTAATAGTCCACCCGCAATTTCCGCTTTTAATTTGCGCAGTGGAATGTGTTGTTCTTGAAGTAACCTGCAGTCCATTCGAGTCACCTGGTGATCACCGCAATTTTAATTGCGTCCTGGAAGCTGTATAAATACTAAATCATCGATGCTATGTAGTATTTCTATAGTGATGATAATTTGTCAATCAAATACCACCAATACAGGTGTTGTAAGGTGCAATGACCCATCTTGGGACTTGCACGTATTGTCTTTGTGGAATGTTCCACCTGTGTCTCACCCTGAGTCTCAATACCAACGAAAGATGAATGCAGAGTAAGACGTTTGTTATCGTACGTATTACTACAATGGATCTCCTGTATCTTTTATTGGACATGCTATTGCTCCTCGTTCTCCAGCCTTCATGTCTTTTCGTTGGGGAGGTCAATCTTTCAGCATATTTACTCCTAATACTCAAGAGAGTACTAAAGAGTGTCACTCATAAAGAAATTGTCGGCGTGCACCTTGAAATTGTGGTTTTCTGTCAATGTGTGATTTTTGTAGTTTTCGGGCGCAAACTACAGTGGTCATTAGCGCCCAGACTAAATTATGAATGCACTGTGAGGCACAATGTTAAAGCAGCAACTAAAAAGGACAACACTAATAAAAGGCACATTAACAGGCAAGGAATAATAAAAAACAGCATAATCAAATGTCAGACAGGTTTGTCGAGTGGATAAACGATGAACGCGAGCAGCTGCTGCTTTTGGGTCATCCGCTAAAATTTCTTCCAGAGTACATGGAGGGCTATGATCAAAGCGCAGTGCACTAAAATTTGGACAGGACATTAAAATGTGGCGTACAGTTAGCGATTGTAGCGATTGCCTACATTGGCAGAACGGCGCCGACGCAGCCGTCAGCAGATGGCGGCGGCTGAACCGGCAGTGTCCAATACGTAACCGGGACAAAACGACCTCCTCCCACCGAGAAGGGCGTGAAGAGGTTGTCCAAGCCGTGGGGAGAGGTTTCAAGGTCCGAAGCTTGTTTTCAATAAGTGTAGACCAATTGGCATGTCACAGCGATAAAATGCGCTGACAAATGACCCTGCTGAAATCAGATGAAGGCACACAACAAGAACCTGTCCGAGGCTGGAGGACCGCAGCCTTGGCGGCGGCATCTGCAACTTCATTCCCAGGGATACCGACATGGCCAGGAACCCACATAAAGGTAACCGGAGAACCATCGTCAGCCAGCTGCTGAAGAGAGCGTTGGATCCGGCGCACGAAAGGGTCAACCGGATACGGATCACTGAGGCTCTGGATGGCGCTCAGGGAATCAGAGCAGATGACATAAGCAGAATGTCGGTGGCGGCGGATGTATAGAACAGCCTGGTAGAGGGCAAAGAGCTCAGTTCTGAAACCGAACAATGGCCATGGCGCCGGTATTTGAAACTGTGTGCCCCGACAATAAAAGAACACCTGACACTGTCATTGGTCTTAGAGCCATCTGTATAAATGAAGTTCGTATTAATGAACTTCGAACGAAGTTCGACAAACCGCGAGAGATATACTGAAGCTGAGGTTACCTCCTTTGGGAACGAGCTGAGGTCAAGGTGAACGCGAACCTGAGCGTAGGGTGAAGGTGGCGTCTGGCTCTCGCCCACTCTAAAGGTTGCAGGGAGTGGATAATTAAGTTGCTGAAGGAGGCAACGAAAGCGAACTCCAGGGTGTAGCAGGGCAGATACATAGAACCCGTATTGACAGTCGAGAGAGTTATCAATAAAGGAACTATAAGACGGCTGGTTGGCCACTGATAATAGCCGACAGGCATACCAACATAGCAGTACATCGCGCTGGGAGGTTAGTGGCAATTCACCGGCTTCAGCATGAAGACTCTCGACGGGACTAGTATAAAACGCTCCGATCGCAAGACGTAAACCCCGATGTTGTATGGAGTTGAGACGGCGTAAGATGGACGGCCGTAAAGAGGAGTGTACAAAGCTCTCACAATCCAGCTTGGAGCGGACGATCGACCGATATAAGCGAAGTAGGACGGTTCGATCCGCTCCCCACAACGTACCGCTGAGAATATGGAGGGCATTTAGAGAACGGGTACAACTGGCAGCCAAATAAGACATGTGGAGATCAGCTAAGTTTCCTGTCAAATGTAAGACCTAAAAATTTTCCTGTCTCCACGAATGGGAGAGCAACGGAGCCCAGATTTAAGGACGGTGGGAGAAACTCTTTGTAGCGCCAGAAGATAATACAGACCGTCTTCTCGGCAGAAAAACGGAAGCCATTGGCGACACTCCAGGAGTAAAGATGGTCAAAACAACGCTGAAGACAGCGCTCCAGGAATCATGTACGCTGTGCGCTGCAGTAGATGGTAAAATCGTCCAAGAAAAGGGAGACTAATACATCAGCTTGGAGGCAATCCATTATTGGACTGATCGCTATGGCGAAGAGAGTGACGCTCAAAAATGAGCAATGTGGCACCCCATTCTCCTAGCGAAAGGCGTCGGACAGAACAGAACCCACAAGTACCCTTATCTGTCGATCGATTAAAAATTCACGTAAAAAAAGAGGGAGGCGACCGTGAAATCCCCATGTAAGCATGGTGTGGGTAACGCCCGCCCTCCAAAAGGTGTCTTAAGCCTTCTCCAAATCAATGAACACAGCTACTGTCTGGCACTTCCGCAAGAAGTTATTCATAATGAAGGTCGACAAGGTAACCAAATGGTTGTCAGCAGAGAGGCACCTACGAAATCCACATTGTACATCGGTAAGTAGTTTGGTTTGGCTGCTCGAATCTCGACGCCTAAAGTTAACCATTCGTTCCATCACCTTACAGACATAGATGGTAAGCGAGATGGTCGCTATCCATTTGTTCAATAGGTTCGTCAGCCATCTTGTTAAGACGGCCGGGAGGGGGAGCTTCCTCCGGCGGTGAACGGCCAGATGTTCGGCCACCAGCGGTGCGGCCAGGCGAAACGGATGACGGCCTGGGGGGGCAACTGCTGGGTGGCGCAGGAGAAGAAACGCGCCGTGGCCGAGAAGGAGAACTGTGCTTCCTATGAGCCTTCTTGGAAGGTTGTTTAGTCGAAGTACTGGTCGATGGCTGGGAGTTCGAGGTACATAGGAAGTCTTCACGGGACGGTTCCTTCTTGAAGGCCCGTGCAGCTGACTTCTGGGTCTTCGACTAGGCAGAAGCTGATGAAGGTTCTTGTGTCTTAGGGGTGACGGGAGGAAGAGGAGACGTTGACCGGGCGATCTTAGCAGTGGCCGAACGGACGACCGTAATGCTAAAGGTCAGATAGCATGTCTGTGTCGACACCTACCTAGTAGGCGAAGGAGGGGCGGGGACAGTACTGTATTTCCTTGTTGGGAGCAGCGTGGGCTTCCTACTAACAAATAGCTTGCGAGCAGCCAAGGTGGACACTTTCTCTTTGACCCGAATTTCCTGTAAACAGTATTAATCCTTGTAGATGGGACACTCGTGGGAGGATGCTGCATGGTCACCCTGACAGTTCACACAACAAGGTGACAGACAGACAGTCACCCCCATGGGCGTCCCTGCCACAAGTGACGCATTTATCGGCATTAGAACTAGACTGGCGGGTGTGATTAAAACGATGACACTGGTAGCAGCGAGTAGGTGTCGGGACGTAAGGGCGAACAGAAATAACTTCATAGCCCACTTTGATACGCGACGGCAGCTGAACACTGTCAAAGGCAAGAAAGCTTGGTTAGTTGGTTGGTTGTGTGGGGTTTATAGGACCAAACAGCAAGGTCATCAGCCCCTTGTTGCAAATGTGGTCCATTCCACTTGTTTGACATCTCAGGAAAGTCAGAACAATAAAAGGGAAGAAGGTGAAAATGTAAAAGGGCAGTCATGTTGTAAATGGTAAAAAACAAAATGAGGGAAGTCAGCAAGACAACGAACCCAACACTATGATGAAGCAGCATAGGCAATACCACCTATGACTTAAGACATGCAACCGCTAGAATGTAGAAGTACCTATGAGAAAAGGAGACTAACCAATCCTTTAAAAAAGGGTAAAACAGAGTAAAAGGGGAAGAAAATATTATCTCTGTCAGGGCGGTGAGTCTGGAATCTCCAAACATGGCTTACAGTGGGAGACACCCAAGCACTCACCGCCCTGCCCCAACACCTTAAAACTGAGAATAAAAACCACTTTCCCGGAGGAAACAGAACCAGAGAGACCATGTGGGAATCGTCAGCCAACATCAGAGGTAAAGTGTGGGTGAGTCTGTACTTAGCACGCAGAGCCAAAAGAAGGGGGCATTCAAGAAAAATGTGGGCTACTGACTGGAAGGCTCCACAACCACAAAGTGGGGGTGGCCCATCCCGCAAAAGCCTGGTATGGCCAATGCGGAGACGACACAGTGTGGTCGAGTCTTTCGCGAGAGGTGGAAGGAAGAACACCATGATCCTTGTATCACCTTGATCGCACGAGGTTTATTAGACAGGGGAGAAGCGTCCCAAAAGTTGGCCCATGCCTGTGTGAAGTGGGATTTGATGTGAAGCCGTAAATCCGCTGCAGGAGGGGTTAAAGAAAACGGGGGGTAAGTGACTGCTTCTCCAGCCAAATGATAAGCGAGCTCATTACTCAGGATACCCACATGGCCAGGGACATAAAGGAAGTCAATGGAACAAGCAGCACAGTGAATATCAACGAGATGGTCATGGATGACAGAGACCAAGGGACGACGCAAAAAACATCAGTCAATAGCAAGAAGGCCACTCATTGAGTCGTTACATTAACAAAACACAGTTGTGTTGGGACTGTTTAATAAAAGTAAAGGGCCTGGGAAATTGCCATCAATTACACAGTAAAAACCCCACATGTAGGTGGCAGCAGGTGATTTTTCGTTCCAACAGGGGACGTGAAAGCATACCCCACATGATCAGCAGATTTAGAGTCATCAGTGTAAAAACGACAGCATCCCGAAACTCCCATTAAGTTAGGCGGAAAAAGGAATGGATCACCATTGGGGGGATGGAATCTTTTGGACGTTGGAGGAGATCGATCCAAATTAGAGGCTGAGGAACTAGCCAAGGGGGGGAGGGGTGGAGGGGAGAGAGCGAGGAAGACAGGACAAAGAAGAAAGCTGAAAATCACAGCAAAGAGACGCAAGGCAGAGCCCCACCGGTAAACCCGCCTGAGGGATGGAATGGGGTGGGCGACGTCCATGGTCTCGTAACAGGACAGAATAGGAAGGATGAGAGGGAGGGACAGCGAGTGCTTAAGACACCAGAAGCTGGGACCGCCGAACAGAAAAGGGGGGAGGGGAATCCCAGATTCAACCAGGACACTATCAACAGAGGTAGTAGGGAAGGCACCGGTGGCCAAATGGATACCACAATAGTGGACTGGATCCAGCACGTGCAGTGTGGAAGGAGCAACTGAACCATAAACTTGACAACAATAGTCCAAGCGAGACAGAACTAGAGCATGATAAAAATGGAGGATGGGGGAACGGTCTGCACCCGAAGAGGAGTGGGTAAGGAAGTGAAGGACATTGAGTTTACAGAAACATCCTACCCTCAGATGTCTGATATGGGGCAGCCAAATGAGCTTTTTGTGGAAAAGATAACCAAGGAAACGAAACTGTGGGACCATTGGCAATCGTTGTGCATAAAGATAGGGCTCTGGATCGGGGTGGATCATAGTACGGCGGCAGAAGTGGACCACCTGCGATTGTAGAGGAGTAAATTGAAACCCGTGGGAGAGGGTCCATGCAGAGGCACTCCGTGTAGCTCCCTGGAGCTGCCGTTCTGCAGATGCCATCGAGGAGGAACCAACCCAAATGCAGAAACCATCCATATACAGGGCAGGGGCAACCAAAGGACTGACTGAGGCCACACGTCCATCGATAGCAATGAGGAAAAGACACTCAAGACAGAACCCTGTGGGATACCTGTCTCCTGGGTCCGTGGAGAACTAAAAACAGTACCAACTCAAACTCTGAATGACCGATGGAACAGGAACTGGCGGATGAAAATCAGTAGTGGGTGATGAAGGGTAAGCAAAATGTGATGGCACCAGGCCATGTAATAGGCCTTTAGAAGGTCAAAAAACACTGCAACTAAATGGTTGCGCTGGGAAAAAGCCTGCCGAACTGCAGATTCCAAGTGAAGTAAATGATTGGATGATTGGAGACCGTCCCTCTTGGAAGCCACACTGGTAAGGGGACAACAGATCTCGAGACTGGAGGACCGAATTGAGCCGACGGGCTACCATCCATTAAAGTAACTTACAAACAACATTGGTCAGACTAATTGGCCAATAGCTGTCTACAAATAGGGGGTTCTTAACAGGCTTAAGGACAGGAACTACGATGCTATCCCTCCACAGAGAAGGGAAGTCGCCCTGGAGTGGATACAGTTAAACAGCTGGAGAAGATGTTGTCATTGTGGAGCACTGAGATGTTGAAGCAGTTCGTTATGAATGGAATCTGGGCCAGGGGCCGTATCATGAGAAGAAGATAGAACAGAAAGAAATTCCCATTCAGTAAAAGGTTTGTTTTAAGATTCTGACTCACAAGGGGTAAAACATAAGATGAAAGCTTCAGCCATCAGTTTCTGGTGAAGGAAAGCAGCTGGATAGGAGGCTGATGCCAGTGCAAAATGGGTCGCAAGGTAGTCTGCACAAGCTAATGGGTCCGTACAAAGGCCATCTGGGAGGTGAAGGCCTGTGAGGGTGGACTGCCAATGGCAACCTTGGAGAGAGCGAAGTGTAGCCCATACTCGTGACAGAGGGAAAGAAACGAATCGTTCCCAACATATCCACTTCCTCTGTTTGATTCAATAACGTGCTTTAGCGCAGAGGCGTTTAAAGGTAGTAAGTCTGGCTACGGATGGGTGCCCCTTAAGGTGTTGCAAAGCTCAACAGCGATCACGGATTGCAATGGCAATGGCTGTACTCCACCATGGGACTTGCCGGCGACTTAATGGCCCAGATGAACGCGGGACAGCAGGGCTAGCAGCGCGAACAATCGCGTCAGACACGTCATGTAGGATGTCATCAATACAACCCAACAAAGAGGGAGAAAACAAGACCTGTTTAGTTTATAGAGGCCAATCGGTGCGTTGGAAACACCAACAAGGTAACATGTCATTTGGGGAGCGGGAAGGGAGAGAGATAATCAACTGGAAATGGTCACTATCACAAAGGTCGTCGTTTGGCGACCAGTGTAATGAACGGAGGAGAGAGTGCAAAGAAAAGAGAAAGATCAATGGCATAAAAGGTATCATGACCGGCACTGACATGAGTAGGAGAGGCATCATCAAGAAGGCACAAGTCGTGGTCTGCAATAAACTGGTCTATGAGAAGACCTCGTCTAGATGGAAAGGCACTGCCTCACAAGGGATGATGAGCATTAAAATCCCCAAAAAGGAAGAAGGGAAGACGATGTTGCTGAAGGAGGGCAGTTAAGGCAGCAGGTGTAAGAGTCCTGTCAGGAGGGAGGTAAAGATTGGAAACCGTGACCTCAGAGTCTAGGTGTACCCTAACAACAACAGCTTCCAATATAGTTTGAAGAGGAATCCACCTGCTAGCAATGTCTGTATGGACCAACGTACAAACGCCACCAGAAGCCCGTGAGGGTCCGACCCGATTTCGACAGAAAACACTGAACCGACAGAGGGTCTGTGAGTGATCATCAGTAAAATGAGATTCCTGTAGAACCACACAAGCTGCAGAGTAAGACGAAATAAGGGATTTCAATTCTTGAAGGTGATGGTAGTATCCATTACAGTTCCATTGGATAACCACTGAACAATGATTTCAATGGAGGTTGAACAGGCTAAAGCCAGTCATACCACCCAGTCACCATCTGTCACCGACAAGGAGGAGGCGACATCCATGAACGACAGAATCCGGATGGGACCTCTGCTGATTGGTTGGTTGGGTGTGGGATTGAAGGGACCAGACTGCTAAGGTCATCGGTCCCTTGTTCCACGACAAAATCACACGAAATAAAAACTGTCAATCGTTAAAAACGGAGAACTGAGACAAGGGACGACACAATACGAGAAAGACAGACAAAGACCAGACAAACGGAACTAAAATCACACCGAGTGTGAAGGTGGTTGGCCGACCATGAAAATAAGGAAAAGCCTACCACCAAATGACATTAAAACCCACAGTTTAAAACCACAGGCGTAAGGCCCAAGTCAATACAGGAAAGAAAAGGACAAACACTCAAATCATACGATAAAAAACCCCTGAATAAAACTCAACACGAGGACCTCTGCTGACACCAGAGGCTCTTTGTCTCGGACTTTTGTTTCTTCTTTTCTCTTTGAGATCTAGGAGGGCCGTGTGGCATAAAGGAGCAAGCTGCTGCAATATCGCGAACAGAAAGACCGGGCAACCTGGGGGCCGACAGACCGCGGCTCTCGCGGTCGTCACGATGCAGCAGAGCTTTGGCCTGGAAGGTGCTGGGAAGGGGCATCCTGAATAGGCGCCTTGACCGGCAGACGCCGAAGGAGTGGGACACTTTTCCGGCTGGAGAGGGGAGCACCGCCCAGAGAAGAAAGTGCTGGAGCTGCAGGGGAGGGGGGAGGCGAGGGGTCCGAGATGGGGGTGAGGAAGGGGTGAAGATGAAACCAAAGCATAACTAGATGTCATGGACACAGGCTGAAGACCTGGATACTTCTTACGGGCCTCTGTGTAGGTTAATCAATCGAGGGACTTATACTCCTGTATCTTCTTTTCCTTCTTATATACTGGGCAATCGGGTGAACGTGGAGAATGACTACCATGACAATTTACACACACAGGAGGGGTAACACATGGAGTGGACGTCCACAGTCACCACAGAGAGGGGCCTGTGAACAGCAGGAAGACGTGTCCAAAACGCAAGCTCATAGGTGGTGGGAAGTACGGCTTCACATCACATCGATAAAACATAATCTTAACTTTTTCAGGCAGGGTATCCCCTTCAGGGTCCAAGATAAAGGCACCAGTATCAATACGACTGTCTTTAGAACCCTTCTGAACACGCCGAACAATCTGAACACCCCGCCATCCGAGATTGTCCCGAAGTACCTCATCAGTTTGAAGGATGAGGACCGTGTGAAAAATACACATTGATCCAAGATGGGTACAGGCACAAAGGGCCATAGATTGGGCAAGTGAAGCAATTTTGATCAGTAACAAACCTGACCTCATCTTGATCAGGGAGTCCACTTCACCAAAATTGTCTTCCATGTGTTACACAAAATATAAAGTTGGTATTGGTGAAAGTATCCCCATCAGTCCTGGTGCAAACTGGATAACGGGGGAAGTGCTTCGCCAGTAGCCAACGGGCCTGACCCTCTTCCCAGGGGGTAGTCATGGAAGGGAAGGCCGAAGCGGGCAAGAGAAGAAGCACTTTAAGAATCAGTTCTACGCTGAGAGACAGCTGCAGAAGAACAGCCAGAGTTCTGGACCCATATGCATTTCATTTGCATAGCGTCCGCCCTGATACCACCAAATCAGATCAGGGGCTCTCCTCACAGGTGCCACCTAACCACAGCAAGGGCCATCTGGCATGGCCGACATTGCCAGGAGTTCCGATGCTCCAGCATGACGAGCAACCACTCCAAGGCATGCATGAGGAGGTCACAGCTCAGGTATCAGAAGTGTAATCCCTGTGTGTTCAGGGGGCTCAACCAAAAGGGTACATAGCGACCCCACCACATGGGCTGGCTACCGTGCTGGCTATGCAACCTAGTATCAGACAACGACGTAAAAGAGAAGGTGGAATGTACTAGGAGACACTAGGTAAGGTGCTCTTCCCCAAATGGTTCACACTATGGAGCAAAAATTTAGGAATGGGGGTCAAACCCCAGAGGGGGACCAGGGAATGCCAATAGGAGGAGCTGATTATGCAACAAAGCCAAATTGTAAAACCAACAGAACCAGGAGGTTAGCAGGGGCCAACTTAAGCAAGGCCGCCAAGAGAGGGAGAGGAGAGGGCGAGGGGAAAGAAACAAGGAGGGGAAAGGAGGGGAAATGAAAGGAAATGCAGCCCTGGAGAGAAAGAAGGCTGCAATAGCTCAGGGCCCCTTGCTCGCCACACACGTATCCACAAAAAAGTTGTGGACCCCATAGGGGGGCAAGAAAACTGTCTGGGTCATTACAAGGTCATAGTCGACCTTTTTCATGACCCTATGGACAGCTGTCACGCTCTGCTCAGCGAGGAAAGACTGAATCTCCTCGTCAATCAATCCATCAAGTGATCTAGTAGATACCACACCACGAGATGAATTCAAAGTGCAGTGAGCCCCCACCTGGACAGGGAACGTGTACAGGAGTGTGTCGCGAAGGAGTTTTTGTGCCTGAAAGGCGCTCTCAGTTTCCAACAACAAGGTACAGTTACGCATCCTGGTGCAAGACTTGTCAGATCCACCTATGACATCTACGCAATTATGAATAACGAAGGGGTTGACAGATGAAAAATCTTTTTCATCCTCAGATCTAGAAACTACGAGAAACTTTGGGGCAGGCGGCAGTACTTTTGTCACTGGTGGCCGGTCATGTTTCCGTTTTTATGGCAGAAGTCGAGAGAGGAGAATGAGAAGAAGAAGAATTCATTGCGGATGAATCCCCTATGATTGCCACAATCTCAGATGGCGTGCTCCTTCCTTGTTGGGACCCTCCCAGAGGGTGCTCCTGCCTTAGGTGAATGCTTACACCTCAGGTCACACTTCCCGAGAAATGGACTGAGGGAACAATCGGCATAGTCAGAAGGTGTCAGCTCAGGCGATCATCCCTACCCGGGCCTGGCCTTTACCAGGGGGTACGTGTGAACCTTACGTGCCTACCCAGGGCGTACGGAATTACGCATTACGCCGTCACCAGCTATGCGTGTGAATGCGTGGGTCGGCCTTCAGGCACGCACAGGGAGGAAAGAAGAATAGAAAAAAAGGGAGAGAGGGAGGGAAAGGACAGACTGTTTTAAACGCTGAGCTGGAGACAATAGGGCGGACAAAAAGGTAAGGAGGAGGCAGGGAGGGAGGAGAAGTCGAGGATGAGGAAGAGGAGGAGGAGGAGAAGTCGAGGAAGGGAAGGGCAAGTCGAGGAAGAGGAGGAGGAGGAGGAGGAGGAGGAGGAGGAGGAGGAGAAAGTGATGATGAGGATGAGAAGGAGGAGAAGGCGAGAAATAGGAGGAGGAGGAGGAGAATGCAAGGAAAAAAGGAAGGAATACAGTGATGGAGGGAGAAGGACAAAGGAAAGAAAAACAAAGGAAGGAAAACAAAGGAATGAAAAGGAATGGAAGGAAAAAGAAATGAAAGAAAAACAAAGAAAGGGAGGAAGAAACCAGAATAATCCAAAAACAAAAATGACATCAAACGTAAGTCGTTGAACCGTTCGTCTCCGGACACAGTCGCAAACTACCCCCTTGAGGGGGAGGGACTCCTTTTAGTCTCCTCTTACGACAGGCAGGAATACCTTGGGCCTATTCTGACCCCAAACCCGCTGGGGTTGAACGAAGCGTAGCTCCAAAATTCGGTATGGAAGAAATGCAATCCTTAGTCGTACTTTATGTGGGTCGCAGGAGTGGAATAAGTAGCTTTTTAATCTTCAGGGCATTGTAGCCTGAATAGCATGCAACACGTGACAAGAACTTGTCAGAACGTCGTATAGGTCTCAGTATTGGAAAGATGTAAACGCCAGATGGCAAATACAGTCGTGTAATTTCCCGTTTTACGTTAGCCAGAACTGCACCCTCAGATTGTCGGATTTTATTAGATCCTAATCACACCTCTGCTGGTGTTGAAAATCATCTTCCGTTATCCGAAAGTGAGTCACGTACGAGTCTTCGGTACAATATATTCTCGATGATTCGTGGTAACCTTTAACAGCAAGATTACAGTTAATGTGTTGCCGAATTTATTTGATGTTGTGCTCACCTACAGACTGAAAAATGAAGAAACACACACATCTGAAACCCCTTCATGCAACCATCACACTACCGACATAGCCCCAGTTGGTAGCAGTAGTAATAATAGCTATGCAACTTTTGTCCACTTATCACAGCCCAAGATATATCCACTAAAGCAACTAACCGTGAGATGCAGCATCCCTCTCTAACAGATTCTTTGACGTTAAAAAGTAAAGTTACACTTACAATTCCCGATAATGATTTATCCTACGGGTGGTTTCCGACAAAGCTGAGATTTCAATCTATTGATACCAAAATATATCCCGATGACTTTTCATTCACAAAATGGCACAAACGCCTCTTACCGATCTGTTTCTTGCAGTCTGCTTCATATAATGTCGGCCGATATGCCAAGAAAAACATATGAATTTCAGCAATTATCCGAAATGTGCACGATCGGGCGGTAACATCGGCTACCCTGTGACCGCGCACGTAGCGACTTACTGGTTTGGAAAGATCTTCGGTCGATGTAAAATGCACAGATACCGTCGTCGACGTGACCGCAGCCTTACAGGAATGTCTTACTGCACGAAGTCTTTAGCAGGCATACAGGCCACCGAGCTTCCCATATTGCTGACCCATTTTCTGCCATTTGGTAAAATTATCTTTTTCCATACTGAAGGCACTCTTCCCTCTAGCCTCTTAGCACTTCCACGCGCTCGTTGCCATGTCTACGTGATTCCTCTTCGTTGCTGCTATCGCTGCACAGACCCTCTCCCGCGAGAAGGGAATTTTGGTATCCTGTCAGTACGAAATATGGTCAATCTGTCGACCCAGTGACTCAAACCCCCAGTGACACAAAAGCCAACAGCACAGTGTCAACAGAGCTCACATCTGTCCACTTACTCACTTAC